>NC_079191.1:426408669-426583669 GCF_029499605.1 Hyla sarda
GGGTGACAGATTTTTTGGCAAAAGTTTTGTCTGTTGAATTGCTTCAAGAGTCTGGGAAAGCTGGGTGGCAGTTTATTTTTTTTTTATTTATTTTTTTTTTTTTTATTATTATAATTTTTTTTTGTTTGCTTACCAATATATATATATATATATATATATATATATATATATATATATATATATATATATATCTCTATATATTTGCAATTTAAATACTAACCCCTTATCCCCGGTGGTGTGGGAAGCCACGGGGGTGGTTGCTCCAGGCGCAGAATTATGGACCTCCATTACAGACTTCATTAAATAATGAATACATAAAAAAAATAATACAAATTATAAAATTAATAAAAATAAATTAAAATAGGATCGGACGGTTCACAGCACAGCGGACACTAAAGGATCCCACTGACTGCAATGCGGTTCGTCTGATTAAATGAATTCTGCGATGGGGCCCCCCCCCCCCCCAGAAGAGAGCCCCAATCCACATGTGAAAAAAGCTTTAGGGGGCACAAAATGTTGTACCCCTAAGAATGTAAAGTGGGCAGTGATGGATACAGTATATGGGCAATCAGTGCTGTGTAAAATCAGGGAGTCCGGTGATTGAAAGGAGTCCCCGCTACTGTATCCCCCCCCCAAAATACAGCAGCCTCACGTTACCATATTTTCAACTTTTCAATGTATTTTTATTTTTTTTTCGGAACCATTGGAACTTGAAACCAAACTCAATGTTACAGACCGAATCAATCCGCAATGCTGCAACATCCCACCATTGAGATTTGGCATTTAAAGGGGTACTCCGGTGGAAAACATATTTTAAAATTTTTTTTTTTTTGTTCTAAATCAACTGGTGCCAGAAAGTTCAACAGATTTGTAAATTACTTCTATTAAAAATCTTTACCCTTCCAGTACTTTTTAGCAGCTGTATGCTACAGAGGAAATTCTTTTCTTTTTTTAAAGGGGTACTCCCGTGGAAAACTTCTTTTTTTTATCATCTGGTGCCAGAAAGTTAAACAGATTTGTAAATTGCTTCTATTAAAAAATCTTAATCCTTCCAGTACTTATTAGCTGCTGAATACTACAAAGGAAATGGTTTTCTTTTTGGAACACAGTGCTGTCTGCTGACATCACGAGCACAGTTCTCTCTGCGGACACCTCTGTCATTTTTAGGAACTGTCCAGAGCAGCATATGTTTGCTATGAGGATTTTCTCCTACTCTGGACAGTTCCTAAAATGGACAGAGATGTCAGCAGAGAGCACTGTGGTCATGATGTCAGCAGAGAGCACTGTATTCCAAAAAGAAAACAATTTCCTGTGTAGTATTCAGCAGCTAATAAGTACTGGAAGGATTAAGATTTTTTTTATAGAAGTAATTTACAAATCTGTTTAACTTTCTGGCACCAGTTGATTAAAAAAAAAAAAAAAAGTTTTCCACCGGAGTACCGGTTTTAATTAATTTTTTGTCTTGTCCACAGTTCTCTCTGCTGACACCTCAGTCCGTGTCAGGAACTGTCCAGAGCAGCATAGATGTGCTATGGGGATTTTCTCCTGCTCTGGACAGTTCTTGATACGGGCATCAGGTGTCAGCAGAGAGTACTGTGGTCAAAAAAATAAATTCAAAAAGAAAAGAATATCCTCTGTAGTATACAGCTACTTAAATACTGGAAGGGTAAAGATTTTTTAATAGAAGTAATTTATAAATCTGTTTTACTTTTTGGCACTAGTTGATTTAAAAATTTTTTTTTCCCACTGGAGTACCCCTTTAACTGGTAAAACCCCTGTATTACTGAAGTGTACGGGCTGTCTGGTAGCGCCCCCTACAGTACGGGGAGGTACTACATGTTCTGTACCTAGGCCAGGGTTAGCTGCTCCTTTTGGACATTAGGTGAGGGCGGCTTCTTTTTTCCTGGTACATTGTGTTCTGTACAGAACCTTAAAGCGGTTATTAAGGATTAGAAAAACAGACCTCATTTTTTTCTAAAAACAGCGCCATGTCTGTCCCCAGGTTGTGTGTGGTATTGCAGCTCAGTTCCATTGAAGTGAATGGAGTCAAGTTGTAATACTGCACACAACCTAGAGGCCAGACATAGTGCTGTTTTTGAAAGAAATTAGCTCTGTTTTCCTACATCTGGATAACCCCTTTATAGAAGCTCCTGTCATCCACATATACGGTAAGTTATTTACAGCCTTCAGCAGCTATTTCTGGCTTTTATATGGAAGGACATGTAGTAGGTATTTCCTTACTTTTCTTTAATCTCAGTTTTTACTTATTTTGGATGAGGTTTTGGAGGCTTCAGAACTAAGGACCATTTTTCCATTTCTGGTCTCAACATAGTATAATACAATATTTTCAACTTACAATGGTCGTCCCTGAACCAATTAATATTGTAACTTGAGGCTCCACTGTACTATTTATCTTATTCATTTTCTGAATTTAACTTGTTGCATGAACATGTTTTTTGTAAAGGCCTCGGTTACCTGTGAGGACTATACGTTGTGGCCTCGGTTACCTGTGAGGACTCTACGTTGGGGCCTCTGTTACCTGTGAGGACTATACGTTGTGGCCTCTGTTACCTGTGAGGACTATACGTTGTGGCCTCTGTTACCTGTGAGGACTCTACGTTGTGGCCTCTGTTACCTGTGAGGACTATACGTTGTGGCCTCTGTTACCTGTGAGGACTATACGTTGGGGCCTCTGTTACCTGTGAGGACTATAATTTGGGGCCTCTGTTACCTGTGAGGACTATACGTTGTGGCCTCTGTTACCTGTGAGGACTATACGTTGTGGCCTCTGTTACCTGTGAGGACTATACGTTGGGGCCTCTGTTACCTGTGAGGACTATACGTTGGGGCCTCTGTTACCTGTGAGGACTATACGTTGGGGCCTCTGTTACCTGTGAGGACTATACGTTGGGGCCTCTGTTACCTGTGAGGACTATACGTTGGGGCCTCTGTTACCTGTGAGGACTATACGTTGGGGCCTCTGTTACCTGTGAGGACTATACGTTGGGGCCTCTGTTACCTGTGAGGACTATACGTTGGGGCCTCTGTTACCTGTGAGGACTATACGTTGGGGCCTCTGTTACCTGTGAGGACTATACGTTGGGGCCTCTGTTACCTGTGAGGACTATACGTTGGGGCCTCTGTTACCTGTGAGGACAATACGTTGTGGCCTCTGTTACCTGTGAGGACTATACGTTGTGGCCTCTATTACCTGTGAGGACTATACGTTGTGGCCTCTGTTACCTGTGAGGACTATACGTTGTGGCCTCTGTTACCTGTGAGGACTATACGTTGTGGCCTCTGTTACCTGTGAGGACTATACGTTGTGGCCTCTGTTACCTGTGAGGACTATACGTTGTGGCCTCTGTTACCTGTGAGGACTATACGTTGTGGCCTCTGTTACCTGTGAGGACTATACGTTGTGGCCTCTGTTACCTGTGAGGACTATACGTTGTGGCCTCTGTTACCTGTGAGGACTATACGTTGTGGCCTCTGTTACCTGTGAGGACTATACGTTGTGGCCTCTGTTACCTGTGAGGACTATACGTTGTGGCCTCTGTTACCTGTGAGGACTATACGTTGTGGCCTCTGTTACCTGTGAGGACTATACGTTGTGGCCTCTGTTACCTGTGAGGACTATACGTTGTGGCCTCTGTTACCTGTGAGGACTATACGTTGTGGCCTCTGTTACCTGTGAGGACTATACGTTGTGGCCTCTGTTACCTGTGAGGACTATACGTTGTGGCCTCTGTTACCTGTGAGGACTATACGTTGTGGCCTCTGTTACCTGTGAGGACTATACGTTGTGGCCTCTGTTACCTGTGAGGACTATACGTTGTGGCCGCTGTTACCTGTGAGGACTATACGTTGTGGCCGCTGTTACCTGTGAGGACTATACGTTGTGGCCGCTGTTACCTGTGAGGACTATACGTTGTGGCCGCTGTTACCTGTGAGGACTATACGTTGTGGCCGCTGTTACCTGTGAGGACTATACGTTGTGGCCGCTGTTACCTGTGAGGACTATACGTTGTGGCCGCTGTTACCTGTGAGGACTATACGTTGTGGCCGCTGTTACCTGTGAGGACTATACGTTGTGGCCTCTGTTACCTGTGAGGACTATACGTTGTGGCCTCTGTTACCTGTGAGGACTATACGTTGTGGCCTCTGTTACCTGTGAGGACTATACGTTGTGGCCTCTGTTACCTGTGAGGACTATACGTTGTGGCCTCTGTTACCTGTGAGGACTATACGTTGTGGCCTCTGTTACCTGTGAGGACTATACGTTGTGGCCTCTGTTACCTGTGAGGACTATACGTTGTGGCCTCTGTTACCTGTGAGGACTATACGTTGTGGCCTCTGTTACCTGTGAGGACTATACGTTGTGGCCTCTGTTACCTGTGAGGACTATACGTTGTGGCCTCTGTTACCTGTGAGGACTATACGTTGTGGCCTCTGTTACCTGTGAGGACTATACGTTGTGGCCTCTGTTACCTGTGAGGACTATACGTTGTGGCCTCTGTTACCTGTGAGGACTATACGTTGTGGCCTCTGTTACCTGTGAGGACTATACGTTGTGGCCTCTGTTACCTGTGAGGACTATACGTTGTGGCCTCTGTTACCTGTGAGGACTATACGTTGTGGCCTCTGTTACCTGTGAGGACTATACGTTGTGGCCTCTGTTACCTGTGAGGACTATACGTTGTGGCCTCTGTTACCTGTGAGGACTATACGTTGTGGCCTCTGTTACCTGTGAGGACTATACGTTGTGGCCTCTGTTACCTGTGAGGACTATACGTTGGGGCCTCTGTTACCTGTGAGGACTATACGTTGGGGCCTCTGTTACCTGTGAGGACTATACGTTGGGGCCTCTGTTACCTGTGAGGACTATACGTTGGGGCCTCTGTTACCTGTGAGGACTATACGTTGGGGCCTCTGTTACCTGTGAGGACTATACGTTGGGGCCTCTGTTACCTGTGAGGACTATACGTTGGGGCCTCTGTTACCTGTGAGGACTATACGTTGGGGCCTCTGTTACCTGTGAGGACTATACGTTGGGGCCTCTGTTACCTGTGAGGACTATACGTTGGGGCCTCTGTTACCTGTGAGGACTATACGTTGGGGCCTCTGTTACCTGTGAGGACTATACGTTGGGGCCTCTGTTACCTGTGAGGACTATACGTTGGGGCCTCTGTTACCTGTGAGGACTATACGTTGGGGCCTCTGTTACCTGTGAGGACTATACGTTGGGGCCTCTGTTACCTGTGAGGACTATACGTTGGGGCCTCTGTTACCTGTGAGGACTATACGTTGGGGCCTCTGTTACCTGTGAGGACTATACGTTGGGGCCTCTGTTACCTGTGAGGACTATACGTTGGGGCCTCTGTTACCTGTGAGGACTATACGTTGGGGCCTCTGTTACCTGTGAGGACTATACGTTGGGGCCTCTGTTACCTGTGAGGACTATACGTTGGGGCCTCTGTTACCTGTGAGGACTATACGTTGGGGCCTCTGTTACCTGTGAGGACTATACGTTGGGGCCTCTGTTACCTGTGAGGACTATACGTTGGGGCCTCTGTTACCTGTGAGGACTATACGTTGGGGCCTCTGTTACCTGTGAGGACTATACGTTGGGGCCTCTGTTACCTGTGAGGACTATACGTTGGGGCCTCTGTTACCTGTGAGGACTATACGTTGGGGCCTCTGTTACCTGTGAGGACTATACGTTGGGGCCTCTGTTACCTGTGAGGACTTTACGTTGGGGCCTCTGTTACCTGTGAGGACTATACGTTGGGGCCTCTGTTACCTGTGAGGACTATACGTTGGGGCCTCTGTTACCTGTGAGGACTATACGTTGGGGCCTCTGTTACCTGTGAGGACTATACGTTGGGGCCTCTGTTACCTGTGAGGACTATACGTTGGGGCCTCTGTTACCTGTGAGGACTATACGTTGGGGCCTCTGTTACCTGTGAGGACTATACGTTGGGGCCTCTGTTACCTGTGAGGACTATACGTTGGGGCCTCTGTTACCTGTGAGGACTATACGTTGGGGCCTCTGTTACCTGTGAGGACTATACGTTGGGGCCTCTGTTACCTGTGAGGACTATACGTTGGGGCCTCTGTTACCTGTGAGGACTATACGTTGGGGCCTCTGTTACCTGTGAGGACTATACGTTGGGGCCTCTGTTACCTGTGAGGACTATACGTTGGGGCCTCTGTTACCTGTGAGGACTATACGTTGGGGCCTCGGTTACCTGTGAGGACTATACGTTGGGGCCTCGGTTACCTGTGAGGACTATACGTTGGGGCCTCGGTTACCTGTGAGGACTATACGTTGGGGCCTCGGTTACCTGTGAGGACTATACAGTCATGGCCGTAAATATTGGCACCCCTGAAATGTTTCTAGAAAATGAAGTATTTCTCACAGAAAAGGATTGCAGTAACACATGTTTTGCTATACACATCTTTATTCCCTTTGTGTGTATTGGAACTAAACCACAAAAGGGAGGAAAAAAAGCAAATTGGACATAATGTCACCAGACTCTCAAAATTGTGGAAAAATAAGATTGTTTCCAGCATGTGATGCTCCTTTAAACTCATCTGGGGCAAGTAACAGGTGTGGGCAATATAAAAATCACACCTGAAAGCAGAAAAAAAGGAGAGAAGTTCACTTAGTCTTTGCATTGTGTGTCTGTGTGTGCCACACTAAGCATGGACAACAGAAAGAGGTGAAGAGAACTGTCTGAGGACTTGAGAACCAAAATTGTGGAAAAATATCAACAATCTAAAGGTTACAAGTCCATTTCCTGAGATCCAGTCCACAGTTCGCAACATTATCAAGAAGTTTGCAACCCATGGTACTGTAGCTAATCTTCCGGAAGAGAAAAATTGATGAAAGGTGTCAACGCAGGATAGTCCATATGGTGGATAAGCAGCCCCAAACAAGTTCCAAAGATATTCAAGCTGTCCTGCAGGCTCAGGGAGCATCTGTGTCAGCACGAACTATCCGTCGACATTTAAATCACATAAAACGCTATGGCAGGAGACCCAGGAGGACCCCACTATGGAGGAGACCCAGGAGGACCCCACTATGGAGGAGACCCAGGAGGACCCCACTATGGAGGTGACCCAGGAGGACCCCACTGCTGACAGAGACATAAAAAAGAAAGACTACATTTTGCCAAAATGAACTTGAGTAATCAAAATCCTTCTGGGAAAATGTCTTGTGGACAGATGAGACCAAGATAGAGCTTTTTGGTAAAGCACATCATTCTACTGTTTACCGAAAACGGAATGAGACCTACAAAGAAAAGAACACAGTACCTACAGTGACATATGGTGGAGGTCAATGATGTTTTGGGTTGTTTTGCTGCCTCTGGCACTGGGGGCCTTGAATGTGTACAAGGCATCCTGAAATCTGAGGATTACCAATGGATTTTTGGTCGCACTGTACAGCCCAGTGTCAGAAAGCTGGGTTTGCGTCCAAGATCTTGGGTCTTCCAGCAGGACAATGACCCCAAACATACGTCAAAAAGACCCAGAAATGGATGACAACAAAGCGCTGGAGAGTTCTGAAGTGGCAGCAATGAGTCCAGATCTAAATCCCATTGATCACCTGTGGAGAGATCTTAAAATTGCTGTTGGGAAAAGACGCCGTCCAATAAGAGACCTGGAGCAGTTTGCAAAGGAAGAACGGTCCAACATTCCGGCTGAGAGGTGTAAGGAGCTTATTGATGGTTATAGGAAGCCACTGATTTCAGTTATTTTTCAAAAGGGTGTGCAACCAAATATTACGTTAAGGGTACCAATAATTTTGTCCAGCCCATTTTTGGAGTTTGGTGACATTATGTCCAATTTACTTTTTTTCCTCCTTTTTTTGGTTTAGTTCCAATACACACAAAGGGAATAAACATGTGTATAGCAAAACATGTGTTACTGCAATCCTTTTCTGTGAGAAATTCTAAATTTTCTAGAAAAATTTCAGGGGTGCCAACATTTACGGCCATGACTGTATGTTGCGGCCTCAGTTACCTATGGATTGATTTCATTGTTATGTGCCTTGCTGGGTGTTCAGACGCCAAGGATTCGGAGGTTTTAGGTGTGGGCCTTGGAACCCAGACAAAGCCATAAAGTTAGACATTATGGGGGAGATTTATCAAAACCTGTGCAGAGGAAAGGTTGTCCAGTTGCCCATAGCATCCAATCAGATCGCTTCTTTAATTTTTTACAAGGCCTCAGAAAGAAGCGATCTGATTGGTTGCTATGGGCCACTGGACAACTTTTCCTTTGCACAGGTTTTGATTCATCTCCCCCTATATCCTCAAGTAGCAGAATATGAGTCCGGAGTCTCTTGTATATGAGGTCTTTGAATCTACCTGTTGATTTTCTATATCAGTGGTCTTCAACTTGCGGACCTCCAGATGTTGCAAAACTACAACTCCCAGCATGCCCGGACAGCCATTGGCTGGGATAGAGCTACAACTCCCAGCATGTCAGGGTCCTAAAAAGTGGGAGTTGTAGTTTTGCAACAGCTGTTGCTCTGTGATTGGGAAGCAAGGGGTTAACACAGTGTTTCCCAACCTGGGTGCCTCCAGCTGTTGCAAAACTACAACTCCCAGCATGCCCGGACAGCCAAAGGCTGTCCGGGCATGCTGGGAGTTGTAGTTTAGCAACAGCTGGAGGCACCCTGGTTGGGAAACACTGACTTGTAGGGTTCTTCATCGTCTTGATGGCATCACAGAATAATTTATACCATGTAACTCTTATTACAAACCCCCCCCCCCTTCCCCACCAGTGTTAAATGGGCGCTGTCAGACACAAAAACTTTTGATATGTTGTGAAGCATATATAACCAATAGGTATTACAATTGCTTTCATTAGAAAATTTTCAGTATTTCATACAGAAAAAGCCAGTCAAACAACTGCCCCCCCTGCCTGCTTGGACACATACTAGTCCTGCTGTGTCCATGAGTCATCACCTATGTCATGGACACACTTTCTTGATTGACAGCTGTGAGCACAGGGCTCAGAGCTGGAGGATAAATCCTCCCACTGTCATCTTGTGTCCCCGCTACTGTCAGTGAGGACAAGCTGGGAGTTGTAGTTTTGCTAATGCTAGGGGAGATGTGATCAGACAGCATACTGAGGGAGGGGGCGGAGACCTGCACAGTGAGGCCACGCCCCCTCCCTTTGAGAGGAATTCAGACTAGTGAGCTAAATTAAAAGTGTAATAAAAAAATAAATAAAGGTGCTAGACACATAAAAATTACATGTACATGGTCAGGATTAGGTACTAAGTGATATATTAGAAAAAAAATATTTTTGTTGGATCTGACGGGTACGCTTTAAGTATTTGCCCTTGTGTCTTCCAGGTACCCTTTGTACGTGCCATTGGCTGAAGGCCGACTGATCTGCTGCGAGTTTCTGTACGGACGCACGTATCTGCGAATACGCCCCAGACATTCCTGGCAGGTACGGAATGCTTTCTGTCATATGTCTAATGCGCCCATTGTCTGCACTATTTGCTGATCCCCATTCTGCCTAGCGCCTATCTGCCAGGTGCATCTGCGGAGGTCGCTCCACGCCTCATTCCAGCCTTATCGGCTCCTGATCTTTTGCTTATGCTGCTCGTACCGGACAGTAATAATATATCAGGATCAGATGTTTTTGTGGGAAAATCATGTAAAGAAAGCTTTAGGCTTAAGACCCTTTATCCCTGCGGACCATGCGGACTGCACAAGTAGCGCAACTCAGATCATTTAGAGCGGTGTTTCCCAACCAGGGTGCCTCCAGCTGTTTCAAAACTACAACTCCCAGCATGCTCGGACAGTCTTTGGCTGTCCAGGCATGCTGGAAGTTGCAGTTTTGCCACAGCCAGAGGATATATAGTAGAAATACACCTCCCGTCCAGCTCTATCCATATACTGCTGCTGCTCTCTCTATGGGATCAGGATATATAGTACCTATATACCTTCCCTCCAGCTCTATCCATATACTGCTGCTGCTCTCTCTATGGGATCAGGATATATAGTACCTATATACCTTCCCTCCAGCTCTATCCATATACTGCTGCTGCTCTCTCTATGGGATCAGGATATATAGTACCTATATACCTTCCCTCCAGCTCTATCCATATACTGCTGCTGCTCTCTCTATGGGATCAGGATATATAGTAGAAATACACCTCCCCTCCAGCTCTATCCATATACTGCTGCTGCTCTCTCTATGGGATCAGGATATATAGTAGTTATATACCTCCCCTCCAGCTCTATCCATATACTGCTGCTGCTCTCTCTATGGGATCAGGATATATAGTACCTATATATCTTCCCTCCAGCTCTATCAATATACATAGTAGTTATATACCTCCCTACAGTTCCATCTGTATACTGCTGCTGCTGTGTCTTTGGGATCAGGATATATAGTAGTTATACACCTCCAAGCTCTATCTGTATACTGCTGCTATCTCTATGGGGTCAGGATATATAGTAGTTATACATCTCCCTAAAGTTCTATCTGTATACTGCTGCTGCTATCTTTGTGGAATCAGGATATATAGTAGTTATACACCTCCCCTCCAGCTTTATCTGTATACTGCTGCTGCTATCTCTATTGGATTGGATATATGTTAGTGATAAACCTCCCCTCCAGCTCTATCTGTATACTACTGCTGCTTTCTCTATGGGATCAGTATACATAGTAGTTATACACCTCCCCTTCAGCTCTATCTGTATACTACTGCTGCTTTCTCTATGGGATTATAATATAGTAGTTTTACACGTCTACAAAGCAGTGTTCACATGTTGTGGGGGGGGGGGGGAGGGGAGGGGAGTATGTGGATTGCAGCAAAAAAAAACAAAAAAAACTTGACACTTGAACACAGACTAAATATCTCAGATCCTCATTAAACACCACTCTGAATAAGAAAACTGCCTATAATGTGAACTGATCCCAACCCATTTGAGTCTAATCAGCTCCCCGGCTAAACTCCAGCAACCGAATTAGATGACCAGGTGCAGTGATCAGACTCCACTACACCTCTCTGCAAAGCCAGAGGATTCATGGGAAATGTAGACAGCATTAGGAGTCCATATCGGTAATGGAATTGCGTCCAGTATGGCTAAAATGCTTGCCATATCAGCTAAAAAAAAGTAAGCACAAGGCACACACAAGGACCTCTACAAAGTGCTTTTTAAAAATCGCTGTGTTTTACCATAACTTGCTGGTTTTAGGAGGCAATAGAGGACATGTTTGGGTAGGGGAGACGTTTGTCCGTGCTGAGGACCCCTGATATGTCTGTGTAAGGAGCCAATACTTCTCTATGTCTGATTTCTAAGGGAAGGCTCCTGTACATCACCCGGGGCCGTGAACATCTAAATTCCTCTTGTGTTTCGTATGGAACGTGGGATCATCTGGCTTCTGTCTTTCCTGCCTCTTGTACAGGATGGGATGTGATTTCCTCATCTCATGGGAAGCAATCTATAGTCTGGGATCAGGGAAAGCCTGACTTGTATATATGGGATGGGAGGATAGCGGGAGGAGGGCTGACTGTGTGCAGTTACTTACCGTATATACTCGAGTATAAGCCGAGTTTTTCAGCACGATTTTTCATGCTGAAAACGCCCCCCTCGGCCTATACTCGAGTGAACTCTCCGCCTTTCAATCCCTTCATCAGTGGTCTTCAACCTGCGGACCTCCAGAGGTTTCAAAACTACAGCTCCCAGCATGCTGAGAGGCTGGATGAGGCTTGATGATGAAGGCCGCAGTGATCTTCAACCTGCGGACCTCCAGAGGTTTCAAAACTACAACTCCCAGCATGCTGAGAGGCTGGATGAGGCTGGATGATGATGATGATGAAGGCCGCAGTGATCTTCAACCTGTGGACCTCCAGAGGTTTCAAAACTACAACTCCTAGCATGCCCGGACAGCCGATGGCTGTCCGGGCATGCTGGGAGTTGTAGTTTTGAAACCTCTGGAGGTCCGCAGGTTGAAGACCACTGAGGAAGGGATTGACAGGCGGTGATGATGATGACGGGGGGGTCTGGATGATGACGGGGGGGTCTGGATGATGACGGGGGGTCTGGATGATGACGGGGGGTCTGGATGATGACGGGGGGTCTGGATGATGATGGGGGGTCTGGATGATGACGGGGGTCTGGATGATTACATGGGGGGGGATGATGTATTTCCCACCCTAGGCTTATAGTCAATTCAATAACTTTTCCTGGGTTTTTAGGGTAAAATTAGGGGCCTCTGCTTATATTCTGGTCGGCTTATACTCGAGTATATACGGTATAAGTTACAAGAGGAATGTAGAGGATTTATCTGTAATTCTGGACTATACCAGGGTTGTTGTTTTTTTTCCTTATTTTTTTTTGCAAATGGTCTCTAATATTATATATATATATATATATATATATATATATATATATATATATATATATGATAAATTGCAATGGTCTCCCTGTGCATCTGTATCTTATGCAAACTACTATTACCAGCATGTTCTGATGGCCTTTCATACAGTAGTTGATTTATATCTGTATGATTGTATCTGTTGAAGCAAGGCGCCACTCTACCTCGTGTGGATATATGTGGTACTGCAAGTAAATTTAGCTGAGTGGCAGTGCCACATACAGCTGCATGAATGAGAGTGGCGCTGTGCTGGCTTCTGTGTTACAATAGTCACTGCCCATTCTTTTTGCTAATCAATGGTGGTGCCAGGAGTCCGACCACCACTAATGAAAATTGGACCCGCAAGTTCCACCACTGATCAACATAACAAAACTCTCCTCCTTTACTGCACAAAATGTGAATGGGTTCAGCTGCAGTACCAGACATAGCCACACAGACTAAAGCAGCGCTGTGTACTGTATTTAAGGATGCATGGTTCCTTCTTTCGGCCACTGTACATGTGGTTGGACTTCCACTTGGCTTATGCTGGGGCATTGTAAACCATCAATTTGTGATCCATGAGGGTCTAATCATAGTTGCCCATACTTTTAGAAGACCAAAGTGCTACCGACCCCTTCCCTGTAAATAACCTGCAGAGTCATCCATGTCTTTGTCTTCTGCTGCAGCTAAAGAGGTAATTACATTTTAGATTAAAGTTAATGAAAGTTAACAATTTCAACCATGGCAATAGTCGGACAAAAGATGTATTGTTCCCGAAAGATGGCTTGGTCCCAAAAATAGTTTTTTTTGTTTGCAAGTGGTTGCCTGCTCCCCAGTGGTTGCCTGCTCCCCAGTGGTTGCCTGCTCCCCAGTGACTGCTTGTTTGCGATTGATCTTTCATTAAAAAAAATATTCTTAGAACATATCAAAATTTTCTTATTAAGTAAATTTGTCCTTTTCCTGATGTCATTGATCATGTATGGCCAGTTTAAATGCCAACTTTTGATGGCCAATATAGACTATAATGTAAACTAAAACAGTTGAAGCAGGAGGCACTCACCACCAGGATTACGTGAAATATATCGTTGCTTTATTTCAGACGTGCAAGAGCAGAAAGGACAAGTGTGGACAACTGTTTTAGTTAGCATATGAACTTTTTGCTCTTGAGGATTGACCACCCGAAACAGGATTTACGTATTGGGTCAGATGGTTGCTGCACCTTCTACTATATTGCCTATCTACTATATGGGAATGCTACACTGAGGCCAAGCTGTGCCGGCTTTTCCTCCTCTGCTCACTGTGATAGACTATAATGTGTATGGCTGTGTTTCCCAAACAATTGTTCATCAGAATATTGTATGTTCCAGGGTTGTTCAACCATCAACCTACTTTTATCTAAGCTGTATGGACAACTAAATCCTCATTCTGTTAATTGTACCTGAGCTGCAATACTTAACTCAGCCACATAGACAAGAGTAGCGCTGTGTTAAGTAGTGCAGTAAAAAGATGGATATAACTCTTGACTTTAGCTAATACACAAGTGACTTTGTCTCTTAAGCAACCACCGAAAGACAAATGATTGTAAATCTTTTCCATCCACTCCACTTACAGCACCGTGAATAGATGCTTTGACATGGATTGCGCTCTGTTTTATTTTATTTTTTTTGTTTTCCCAGTTTGCTGTAAGGCAAAAAAAGGATTAAGTTACAAAAATGAAAACTTTTTTCCTTTCTGTCTGCTTTGTTATGAATTCCTTGTACTGAATGGTTGTCATAATAAAAAAGAAAGTCACTTTGATTAGATATGGTAAAATGTGCGATGCTGGAACTTGTTACCATTGTTCCGAACACTGAAACGCGTCCGTGTCTGTCAAATCATTGTTCTCTTGTGTCTCCGATAAGTCTAATAAATAAGCCCACGTTGGCCTTCCAGGGTAGGGATGTGCTGTATATAATGGCTCGGAGGATTTGGCAGGCTCTCGGTATTACCCGGCTAACACCACTTAAGTCTTTCTCCAGCAGAGCCGCACATTAGTGAGAAAATACTCTTGGAACCGTTACAAATATCTGTTTGTCTAGCGCTAATGGTCTGCAAATGTTACAATTGGTGCCGGCAAAATTTATTTTCTTAGCTAATTTTAAAATTGTCTCTGAGTATTGGACAAAAGCCTGATTATTTATTTTTAATTTTATTTATTTATTTAATTTATTTATTTTTGTAAAAAGTTTTTTTTTTTTTTTTTTTTTTTTTTTTTTTTTTGTGTGTGTTGAGGACTAAACGGGTATACAAATAAACCTTCACATACCTAAATGTGAATTTAAATAGTGAATCTGTCAGCCAGGGCAGAATATAATGTATTCTTGGGGTAAGGGTAAATGGCTCTTATGGGTTTGATTTAAGTGGTCTCCTCAGGGGCGTGAACATATTTCCTATTCGTAGAATGTTGTTACAACAATGTATATAAAGGTTTTCCCTTTTTCACACCATTGTATCAATATATTAATGATGTCATGCTCCATAGGACAGTCTTTCCCAACCAGGGTTTAGGGTCAGTAGATCTCATTGGTTCGATTGAGTGGTTTCTTCGGGGGCGTGAACATCTTTACCATTTATAAAGTGGTTTACAACTATGTATGCAAACATTCTCCCTGCTTGACACCATTGTGTCAAGATACTAACGATGTCATGCTCCATAGGACATTCCCAACCAGGGTTTAAGGTCAGTAGATCTCATTGGTTCGATTTGAGTGGTCTCCTCGGGGGCGTAAACATATTTCCTATTCGTAGAATGTTGTTACAACAATGCATATAAAGGTTTTCCCTTTTTCACACCATTGTGTCAAGATATTAATGATGTCATGCTCCATAGGACATTCCCAACCAGGGTTCAGGGTCAGTAGATCTCATTGGTTCGATTGAGTGGTTTCCTCGGGGGAGTGAAGATCTATACCATTTATAAAGTGGTTACAACTATGTATGCAAACTTTCTCCCCGCTTGACACCATTGTGTCAAGATGGTGAGGATGTCATGCTCTGTAGGGCAGTCTTTCGCAACCAGGGTTTAGGATCAATAGATCTCATTAGTTTGATTGGGTGGTCTTTTCGAGGGCGTGAACATCTTTCCTATTCGTACAGGAAGTGGTCACAATTATGTATACAAATGTTCTCCCTGCCTGACACCATTGTGTCAAGATGTTGATGATGTCTTGCTCCAGAGGACAGAGTTTCCCAACCAGGATGCCTCCAGCAGAACTACAACTCCCAGCATGCCCGTACATCCCTGATTCTCCCCACTGGGTCCCTAGTGGGTCGGTGCTTGCTCCAGTCATTGTCTATGGGAGCACCGGAGATACTCAAGTACATCCTTCCCATAGACCAGTGTTTCACATGCTGGGTGCCTCCAGTTGGTGCATAACTACAACTCCCAGCATGCCCAGACAGCTGTTGGCTGTCCAGGCATGCTGGAGGTTGTAGTTATGCAACAGCTGGAGGTCCACAGTTTGGTCTAGAAGTTAAAATACTTTTAGAGGTTGGCCAGTAGGTAAATGTTTTTATCATTTTTTATTTATTTTTTACCCTTATTTACTATCAGGTTTAAATGGGCACTGTCAGAAAAGAAAACTTTTTATATCTTGTACATCTTAGTAAAACATTAACCTTTCTAATATACTTCATAAAAAATGTTTTCTCCTTTTTTATAGAAATCATGGCTTATAAAAAAGACCACTAGGGGTCCCCATACCATCCAGAATATAATCCTGTCTGGCTGCTGCATCATCTTTGTCCTAGCTGAGGCACAGGCTGCGACAGAGTCCAGTAAGTGAGGGTGGGACCAGCACTCCTCTGTGCTCACTCCTGTCCTATCAGACTGCAGCATGAAAACAGAGGAGAGGGGTTACAGAGCAGCCTTCAGTGATTGAATGAAGAGACCCAGCACAGCAGACTCGGGAAGGAAGTGAATGCATGGTGAGTGAGGGTGGGCTCGGTGCTTGCCTCAGGCACGCTTCTTCCTGAGCGGTGGATGTCAGAATGAGTGAGCGGCAGAACAGAGGGATTTGTAAGCCAAATACAGAAGCTACACACATAAACATGATCTAGTGAGTAACATATAGAAGCATTATTTTTTTCTGTGATATGACGGGTACGCTTCAAATTTCCTCTATAAAAATAATAATAATAAATAAATATATATATATATATATATATATATATATATATATATATATATATATATATAATATATAATTTTTATATATATATATATATATATATATATATATATATATATATATACGGTAATTGAGAATAGGAGACTACAACCAGATGGATCGCGTCCTGGGTTTGTTCTTCGTCCTGCGGCGGATAAACATACTTAACCCATTATGTACGGCTTATACGTCCTGCACGTAAGGTCAATGTGGCATTGAAGTGAATGCTATTGAAATACGTTGGACAGAATGTTGCAAAGTGTTTCGCTACCCCCAGCCCCCCCCCCCCCTTCCACTTGCCCATTGGGATGCTTTCGGAAAAGTTGCAAGCTGCAAATAATTGAGAATAAAGTAAAAATCCACAATAAGGGATTCCTTGGCTCACAGCTGTGTATAATTTCATGGTATTCGCTTTACGCACATGGTTTACCAGCAATTGGAGACAGCTTTTGGCTGGAGGAAATAGGGGGCAAAGTAGCTGCCCTCTCAGATCCACTACATAAATATGCGGTTCATTACGTCCGTTCCATAAAGAATTAGCATCATGTCACCGAGCACTTTACATGCGTCATTTACATGTTGGGGGTCTTTGTTTATTTTTTGTGCATGCGCAGCCGCCTTGTGTGTATGTGCTCTGCCCTGTGTCTCGTAATAAGGTGAGAGTGGTAAATAGAAGTACCGTATTTTTCGCCGTATAAGACGCACTTTTTCTTCCCCAAAACTGGGGGGGGAAAAGTTGGTGCGTCTTATACGGCGAATACCTGTCCTATCGCAGCGGTCCCTGCAGCCATCAACGGCCAGGACCCGGGGCTAATACAGGACATCACCGATCGCGGTGATGCCCTGTATTAACCCTTGAAATGCGGCGATCAAAGCTGACCGCCGCGTCTGAAGCGAAAATAACACTAACCGGGCTGCTCAGTCGGGCTGTTCAGGACCGCCACGGTGAAATCGCGGCGTCCCGAACAGCTTACAGGACACCGGGAGGGACCTTACCTGTGTCTGCTCCGTGCCGGGACCCCCTGCATGGCCGGCGCTCTCCTTCATCATCTCGTCGTCGCGCACGTGCGTCGGCGTGCGTAGCGACGTGATGGCGACGATTGAGAGCGAGGATACCCAGCAGCAGAGACGTTCCGGAGCAAGGGGGACACCCGGGGACGCGGCGACAGCGATGGAGGGCAACATCCAGGGCAGCGGGGACGAGCGGTGACGGTCCGGAGCGGCGGGGACAGGTGAGTACTTCCTCCTATACCAGTGGTCTTCAACTTGCGGACCTCCAGATGTTGCAAAACTACAACTCCCAGCATGCCCGGACAGCCGTTGGCTGTCCGGGCATGCTGGGAGTTGTAGTTTTGCAACATCTGAAGGTCCGCAGGTTGACGATCACTGTCCTATACTTTATGTTGTATTTGGTTCAGAATCTTTATTTTCTAGATTTTTATCCTATAAAATTAGGTGCGTCTTATATGCCGAAAAATACGGTAGATTAAAAAAACATATAAAAATCATAGGAGCCACAATTCTAGATTTACTAAATTAATGAATCCCATCTAGTGCAGAATATAAGGGGAGGCGCTGTTCCATGGAAGTGTATGGAATATTTTTTTTTTTATCTGATAGTGGTGAAAAGTGGTACTGCAAGTTGCAAAAATGGCCGATCCAGGTATATGCAATGTGTGTGGGGATGGCTGGGAGCCCAAAAAAAGCCCAAAAAATTACAAGCTACCATTTGGAAGCCTTATTCATGGAAGCAAAGCCACATAGCAATGTTTTTGAGATGTAAACCAAGCAGAAAGAGCCCTTACTGTAACGATGATGATGATGATGATAATAATAAAAATTCTCTTTAAAAGGCTACTCTGGTGGAAAAAAATGTTTTCAAGTCAACTGGTGCCAGAAAGTTAAACATATTTGTAAATTACTTCTATTTAAAAATCGTAATTCTTGCAGCACTTATCAGCTGCTGTATGCTCCACAGGAAGTTGTGTAGTTCTTTCCAGTCTGACCACAATGCTCTCTGCTGACACCTCTGTCCATGTCAGGAACTGTCCAAAGCTGGAGCAAATCCCCTTAGCAAACCTCTCCTGCTCTGGACAGTTCCTGATATGGACAGAGGTGTCAGCAGAGAGCACTGTGGTCAGACTGGAAAGAACTACACAACTTCCTGGAGGTGTATGGAAAAGTCCATGGAGCCCAAGTGTTCAATAGTTTCTGGTTTTATGGGGGCCCGGGTGTGTAGAGATGAACAAATTGACTTATCTATGATTTGATTTTCCGATTTGTTTGGTTTTAGGCCCCGTCCACACTGCGGAAATCCTCTTGCGACAGAGTCCTATTGTTTTCAATGGGATTCTGCTTCTCTGTGCAGACACTACAGACTTTCCGCAGAAGAATTCCGCCGGCGGAAAGTAGGTCTGCCCAGAAAATGAACAGGTTCAGTCTTTGGGCGGAATGGCGGCGGACTACTTTGTTGTCTATGAGACCGCGCAGTCCTACCATGGACTATATTGGCGGCACCTGCTGCATATGGACATTCAGCTGTCGGAATGTGCGCAGTGTGAACGAGCCCTTAGTTAGGAAAAAAAATTCTGGGAATTGGAGCTCTTAGAAAGCGGAATTACTTCTAGACCAAGTGAATTGCTGTGATAGCCTGGGGGAGTACGGTATATGGGAGTGTAGCTGTACGGTATATGGGAGTACGGTATATGGGAGTGTAGGGTGCTTGCTTAACCCTTTCTATTCGTGATGCCAGGGTGAGGGCTATTCTCTGTATGCTTGTCCTACCGCCACCCTTCCCGAGAGCGATAGGGAGATAGGAAATAATTGATTGTCCACAACCGGAGTTTTGCCGAAACTTGTCGGAACTTTTACTGAAGATTTTAGCCAATAATTAACAGGAACAGTCCATATAACAGAGTCTATTAGAGCTTGACAAGTGGTTGGGACCTCGTGAGTCTATTGAGCTTAGGAAGGTAATTGTTGCGGTGATCCACTGGATTAAGGGGTTTAGAATCAGTCCAGTAATCACGCTATCTTTAGCGGGGATTGAGATTTTAACTCACGGTTTAGTTTAGGCTGAGGCCGGCAGGTTTTCTGGCCTTGCTTGTCTTTGAAAGTTGCGCAGATCCATCCTGCTAGTCCGGCATCCACGAGAGCAGCAACCCAAGAGAGCGATCATTGGCTACAGTCCATACAACATACCAAAGGTCCTCCAACATACCATAGAGGAATTAACATGGTCACATGACCGAAGGTCCTGCGACGCTAACAAGGTAAGTAGACTAATATGCACTATATTAATTATACACATTATTAAATATATACATAATAGCATTATGAAATTAGAGAAGGAGGAGGCGACTAGGGGCTGTCCCACCTGGGGGACCCTACCTGAACGTAGTAACTCTGACTTTGGGGACCACCATACAAGGTACGGTATGCAATACGGTACCGGGACACCACATTGCTAAATATATGGATTAAACTATTCGTACTGTAGATTCGCTCGTCTCCACTTCGCATGGTATTCAGGGCAGCGCCAAAAATCTTTTGACTGTCTGATTCTGGGGGCCCCATGTGTGGTCCTGCTTTTATGTAAGGTGTCTTGTGTTCATCATGGTCCCGTTGTCATGGTTACATCATTCCAGCATGCTTAGTGTAATCCTATAATGGATCTTATCACTGCTCTCTGTCCTAGGATTCATTCTAAAACATCCGCTCCGAAGTATTACCCAGGACCGCTGGATGTTGTTCTTCTGTGGAATTCCGAAAATGTGGTGTAGAATAGTTTGGGTTCCAGAGTATGACGGTTTTTGATGATTTTTGACTGGTTCTGCCATATCTCTGCTTTGTTTGTCTTGGGGTCTATTCACACAGCAGAATTTATGCTTGCGGAATTCCGCCTCAAATTAAAGCCCATTAAAGCACACTTCTGAATTTCCACTTGCGGAACACATTAAAGGGGTACTCCACTGGAAAACATTTTTTTAAATTAACTGGTGCCAGAAAATTAAACAGATTTGTAAATGACTTCTTTTAAAAAATCTTAATCCTTCCAGTACTTATCAGCTGCTGTATGCTCCACGGGAAGTTGTGTAGTTCTTTCCTGTCTGACTACAGTGCTCTCTGCTGTTACCTCTGTCTGTGTCAGAAACTGTCCAGAGCAGGAGAGGTTTGCTATGGGGATTTTCTCCTACTCTGGACAGTTCCTAAAATGGACAGAGGTGTCAGCAGAGAGCACTGTGGTCAGACAGAAAGGAAATTCAACAAGAAAAGAACTTCCTGTGAAGCATACAGCAGCTGATAAGTACTGGAAGGATTAAGATTTTTATATAGAAGTCATTTACAAATCTAAAAAGGAAAGGAAAGCCTCGTGGGAGATCTCTCGGCGTCTGGTGGTTGCCGCCATTCCACCAGACGCCGAGAGATCTCCCACGAGGCTTTCCTTTCCTTGTTTCCGGAGCAAGATCCATCTATCTCCGAGTACATCTCCACCTCCGGAGCCACTCCGTGACCGGTGACTTCTCTTCGGCCTGCAGCAACCGGGCCCGTCACCGCAAGCGCATGCCAGCGCTGGACACAGCCTCCACTACATCTGCCATCGAGCCTGCAATTACTCCGTGACCGGTGACCTTTTTTGGCCTGTGGCATTTTATGTCTCATTTGTAATATTTTTATATTAAATTTGTACATCATTTAAAGTGAAGCACAGTCCGATTTATTTATTTTTTCTGTAATTCCATCATCATGTACCATTTTATGGTATTAGTCTAGAGGCATTTGGTACCCCCCCTTTTTTTCCTTATATAACATTTACAAATCTGTTTAACTTTCTGGCACCAGTTGATTTAAAAAAATATAAATGTTTTCCAGCGGAGGACCCCTTTAACAATGAAGCGCACTATAGATGTGAATACATCCTAAGGCTATGGACAGGCGCAACTTTTATTTTGTTGTTTTTTTTAGTCTGTTGTTGTATTTTGTTCTCCTCCATGATGCACTTCTTTATGCTTTTTTCTTTAACAATAGTGTGTGTTTATAAAAATATAGGTGTCTTTGGTGGTCTTTCTTCTTTTTATTTTTTTTTTGGCACCCCCGTAGGGTTAATAGAGCCTTAGAACCGCCGTATGTTACTAGCTGCCTCAGAGGTGTGTGGTAGCTGCTCGGAGCTCGTATTCACTTCAACACAACCCAAAGCTTCCCAACATCTGTTATCGGTTTGGGGAAAGGCTGAAGAAAGGAAAAGATTATTGTAACCAAATTTTTTTTCTCCACACGATCTGACAAAAATAAATAAATTAATAAAAAATCCAAATCCGTTGTGAGTTAGTAGAGAGAGGCGGCGCCTCCTAATGAGCAGCTGGGTAATAGGTGTGAAGTATCATACAGCAATATCTGATCTGCAGGGTCATAGGTCAATGTTTGATGTCTGGCAGCACCTCATTATATCCGGAGGGGTTCTCCTTTACTCTGCCGCTAGTCTGGGCTATTCAGATTAAAGCCTATTCGTAAATTAAAGTAGATCCGTTAGCTCCGCTGACATGTCCCTTATTGGAACAATTCTGCGTTGTTCTGTTCCTCGGTTGTTGTTTTTTCACAATACATATGAATGAGCTCACTGGTTGTTACCATTGTCTCTATGGGAGACGGCTTCCGCATGATGGCGGGCTTCACCCACATCTGCAGATAGATGACACGGTCAGTAGCGACTGCCCCTAAGGTTGACCCATGTAGCCCATCAGCAAACCCCATAACATGATTGTAGGGTGCCGATGGTTGGCTTGGCAGCTAGAGGCCAAATCATGGTCTTCAAATCTGCCAGCTGTCTGTGAGGGAGGACTGAGGATACTATACTATATTTTTATAGATAGATATGAGATAGATGGATAGATATGAGATAGATAGATATGAGAGATAGATAGATAGATAGATATGAGATAGATAGATAGATATGAGATAGATGTGAGATAGATAGATATGAGATAGATAGATAGATATGAGAGATAGATAGATATGAGATAGATAGATAGATATGAGATAGATAGGTAGATAGATAGATATGAGATAGGTAGGTAGATAGGTAGGTAGATAGATAGATATGAGGTAGGTAGGTAGGTAGGTAGGTAGGTAGGTAGATAGATAGATAGATAGATATGAGATAGGTAGATAGATAGATAGATAGATATGAGATAGGTAGATAGATATGAGATAGGTAGGTAGATAGATAGATATGAGATAGGTAGATATGAGAGATATGAGATAGATAGATAGGTAGATAGATATGTGATAGATAGATATGGGGATATTCTTCCTCAGGGTTGCTCATAGTCCCGGCAGGTTTCTTTCTTTTGGTTAGTCTTTCTCTGTTGAGGAGGAATCCCATGGTCCTGTGTGACTTCCTGCCTCCTAACAAACCACAGTAGAATATCTTGTCAGATTGTGTTCGGCGGATAAATATTTACCAGTGACCCAACAATGGTGGAGAAGGGAGGTGTAATGTCTCCTTCACCCTCCAGACACATGGAGCTGCCCCCCTCCTCTGTGTCTTCTGATCTGTTTGGGGGTGGACAGTGATAGATGGGGCTCCTAGTGTAAACTGCTGTGTACGTGAGAACAGATCTCTGCTTGCTTTCGCTGAATGGGACCACTCTTATTTACATCCACCACTGTACAGAGGACCTCTGCTTTCCTGACCTGTCTGTGTTAGTGTATACTTTTGCTGTTCCTCTGTTGTTCCTCCTGAAAATGCATGAATAAATTCCTGACAAGATGCTACAGCGGCCCTTGTCAGTACGACATGTCACAGTGTTTCCCAACCAGGGTGCCTCCAGCTGTTGAAAAACTACAACTCCAAGCATGGGAGTTGTAGTTTTGCAACAGCTGGAGGCGCCCTGGTTGGGAAACACTGACCTATCTACACGTAATCTGGCCCTGTTTCGGTAGTCCTGAAGCAAGTGGTAAGATCCGATAGTCATTTATATGTTTCCAGGAGGAGTAGATGAGGAACGGTTTAACGTAGTTCTTAGGAGAGATGGTGCTTCAGTTCACCATAAAATAACATTTATGCATTAGTACAAAACAAATACTTTTTTATTTTATGCAGTTTGCCACGGTTTGGTATCTAGCGTATGCTTATAGGGGGAGATTCCTCAAAACCTGTGCAAAGAAAAAGTAGTGCAGTTGCCATAGCAACCAATCAGCTCGCTTCTTTCATTTTTTAAAAAGACCCTTGCAAAATGTAAGAAGCGATCTGATTGGTTGCTATGGGCAACTGCACTTCTTTTTCTTTGCACAGGTTTTGATAAATCTCCTCCCATAGTATCACAGTCCTGTGTTGCACGGGTCCTTAGGCTATGTTCACACGTTGGAATTCCAGAAATTCCACAGCAGCAGAGTCCCATTGATTTCAATGGGATTCCGCTGCGCAGTTCACATAGCAGAATTTCTTCGCTGGAAACATCTGGCGCGGGAATTCAACGCCTGTCAAGACAGGTCTATTCTTCCTGCAGACTCCGCACGGAAATTCATTGCCGTCTATGAGATGGTGCATTTCTGTGCGGTCCTAGCGCCGGGATGTTCTGCTGTTCCTCCTCTGTCAGGGAAATGTCCGCAGGGATTTTTCTGTATGGGCGTTCACTCGTGTGAACATAGCCCTATAAGCCTTTTATGTTTAGTAATGTTGTTGCCATGTGGCCGCGTGTGGTATTGTCGCTCATCAACGTTCAAGTGAAATCTACAGATCACCAGAATGAAAGGACGTCTTTCATACAAGCCAAAACAGTGCCCCTGTAAACCATGTGGCCTTGTCTGGTACTGAAGCTCTGCAAAAGCGGAAACTAACGCAGCCTTAGTAAGTTTTCGAAATGTCTCCCCCTGAAATGCAGTACCAGACACGGCCACATAGTTTATAGGGGAACTGTTTTGGCTTGAATGAAGACGTCCTTTCATTCTGGTGATCAGTAGGTTTACCAGGATCCAGTTGACCACAATGTTATGGGTGCATTACTTGTGTTGTGGTGACGCCTCTATTGGTGTCCTCGGGAGATCTTTAGATCTTCCTGGGCATGGTGGTCCCCCCCCCCCCCTCTCTCCGAGAGCGGTGACCCCCCTCTCTTTGGACGCGGTGACCCCCCTCTCTTTGGACGCGGTGACCCCCCTCTCTTTGGACGCGGTGACCCCCCCCTCTCTTTGGACGCGGTGACCCCCCCTCTCTTTGGACGCGGTGACCCCCCTCTCTTTGGACGCGGTGACCCCCCCCCTCTCTTTGGACGCGGTGACCCCCCCCCCTCTCTTTGGACGCGGTGACCCCCCCCCTCTCTTTGGACGCGGTGACCCCCCCCCTCTCTTTGGACGCGGTGACCCCCCCCCCTCTCTTTGGACGCGGTGACCCCCCCCCTCTCTTTGGACGCGGTGACCCCCCCCCCTCTCTTTGGACGCGGTGACCCCCCCCTCTCTTTGGACGCGGTGACCCCCCCCCTCTTTTTGGACGCGGTGACCCCCCCCTCTCTTTGGACGCGGTGACCCCCCCCTCTCCCTGGACGCGGTGACCCCCCCCCTCTCCCTGGACGCGGTGACCCCCCCCCCCCTCTCCCTGGACGCGGAGAACCCCCTCTCCCTGGACGCGGAGAACCCCCTCTCCCTGGACGCGGAGAACCCCCTCTCCCTGGACGCGGAGAACCCCCTCTCCCTGGACGCGGAGAACCCCCTCTCCCTGGACGCGGAGAACCCCCTCTCCCTGGACGCGGAGAACCCCCTCTCCCTGGACGCGGAGAACCCCCTCTCCCTGGACGCGGAGAACCCCCCTCTCTCCCCTCCTCTCCCTGGACGCGGTGACCCCCCCCTCTCTCCCCTCCTCTCCCTGGACGCGGTGACCCCCCCCTCTCTCCCCTCCTCTCCCTGGACGCGGTGACCCCCCCCCCCCCTCCTCTCCCTGGACGCGGTGACCACCCCCCCCCCCCCTCCTCTCCCTGGACGCGGTGACCACCCCCCCCCCTCCTCTCCCTGGACGCGGTGACCCCCCCCCCCTCCTCTCCCTGGACGCGGTGACCCCCCCCCCCCTCTCCATAGACGCAGTGACCCCCCCCAAGTGTGGTGAACCCCCTCTCCCTGGACGCGGAAAACCCCCTCTCCCTGGGCGCGGAAAACCCCCTCTCCCTGGACACAGTGACCCCCCCCCCACACACACGGGTTGAACCCACTCTCCCTGGACACAGTGACCCCCCCCCACACACACGGGTTGAACCCACTCTCCCTGGACACAGTGACCCCCCCCCCCCCAAGCACGGTGACCCCCCCCCTCTCCCTGTGCAGGGTGGGGGAGATTTATCATAACCTGTGTAGAGGAAGAGCGGTGCAGTTGCCCTTAGCAACCGATCAGATTGCTTCTTTCATTTTGTACAGGCCTCTGAAAATTAAAGAAATCGAATTGGTTGCTATGGGCAACTGCACCGCTCTTCCTTTACACAGGATATGATAAATCTCCCCCAGTGACCCTACAATCTTTGTAGGTGGCACAGTGTTGAGCTGCAGTACCAGACTCTGCCACATGGTTGAGGGGGGTGCTGTTTTGGCTGCTACAATGAAGATGTCCTTTATTGTGGTGATCGGTAGGACCACAGTGTTATGGGTACATTACTCATCATGTCAGGGAAGTTTTCCTCTCTCCCTCTGTGCTGCTGTGTCCATGACCATTGTGAGAAGCCATGACGCCTCTGTTGGAGCCCCGGGAGATCTCCAGAGGTTTCATGTAGCCGGTTTTCCTGCGGATAAGACGTCACCTCCCAAGTCGAGCTTTGGGTAAAGTCCTGATCTCCTTCCAGCTTAATTGATCCTAATTGGAAACTGACACTCCCTGCCAGGTGGAAGGACTCAGCGCTGGGGCCCGGCGTCACTCAGTGCCCCGCCAGCAGTGCCACACTGGGATTAACGCCTAAAAAGAGCAGAACTCAGTGAGGGACTGCTTCTTCTTCTTTAAAAGGTGCATTGTACCCACGTCAGCAGATGGCACGGCTGTACTAGGTGACAGGAATAATATACAGAGGAACGAAGCCAAAGAAAAGAGCATTAGATGGGATACAGTGTAATGAAGATGGAGGCTACACAGTAATAGCTCCCTGTGCACAGTCACACGTCTGTTCTCTGCTAAATCTAGAATTACACCTCTTCCGCTGCATTATGACCCCTCATGTACTGTATGTTGAGTGTACTTTGCCCGGGCCCGGTGACCCTCCTCTCCCTCTGGGGCCCGGTGACCCTCCTCTCCCTCTGGGGCCCGGTGACCCTCCTCTCCCTCTGGGGCCCGGTGACCCTCCTCTCCCTCTGGGGCCCGGTGACCCTCCTCTCCCTCTGGGGCCCGGTGACCCTCCTCTCCCTCTGGGGCCCGGTGACCCTCCTCTCCCTCTGGGGCCCGGTGACCCTCCTCTCCCTCTGGGGCCCGGTGACCCTCCTCTCCCTCTGGGGCCCGGTGACCCTCCTCTCCCTCTGGGGCCCGGTGACCCTCCTCTCCCTCTGGGGCCCGGTGACCCTCCTCTCCCTCTGGGGCCCGGTGACCCTCCTCCCCCTCTGGGCACCGGTGACCCTCCTCCCCCTCTGGGCACCGGTGACCCTCCTCCCCCTCTGGGGCCCGGTGACCCTCCTCTCCCTCTGGGGCCCGGTGACCCTCCTCTCCCTCTGGGGCCCGGTGACCCTCCTCTCCCTCTGGGGCCCGGTGACCCTCCTCTCCCTCTGGGGCCCGGTGACCCTCCTCTCCCTCTGGGCACCGGTGACCCTCCTCTCCCTCTGGGCACCGGTGACCCTCCTCTCCCTCTGGGCACCGGTGACCCTCCTCTCCCTCTGGGCACCGGTGACCCTCCTCTCCCTCTGGGCACCGGTGACCCTCCTCTCCCTCTGGGCACCGGTGACCCTCCGCTCCCTCTGGGCACCGGTGACCCTCCGCTCCCTCTGGGCACCGGTGACCCTCCTCTCCCTCTGGGCACCGGTGACCCTCCTCTCCCTCTGGGCACCGGTGACCCTTCAGCTGACACCTATATAGTACGTGTGGCCGGCAATGCACCGGCTTAGACTTATGCTTTGTCCCCTATCCTCACTAGACACAGGGGCACTTGTACACTGTCAGCTCTGATAACTATCCTTACAAGCCACTCTGCAGCACTATTACATGCTGTTTCCTAAGACAACCGCTTAGACCAGTGTTTTTTTTTTCCAACCAGAGTGCCTCCAGCTGTTGCAAAATAACAACTCCCAGCATGCCCGGACAGCCGAAGGCTGTCCGGGCATGCTGGGAGTTGTAGTTTTGCAACAGCTGGAGGCACCCTGGTTGGAAAACACTGGCTTAGACTAAACCAATCAGTGTGAAAACAACTCAAGGTTCACATGGGGGCTTCATAATTTCATATCCAGGCAGATTTCCCATTCAGGGCTCTGGAAAAGCTTAGTGGCTGCCTATGGATTGTCACCAAACTTTCCCAGAATCAGATAATTTCAAAGCAATCTTGAAAAAGATTGAAAAAGGGAAAGAAAAAAAAAAAAATATATATATATATATATATATATATATATATATATATATATATATATATATATATATTATTGTTTTTTTATTATTATTATTATTATTATTATTTTTAACCATTTCAAGAACTGGTGGGGGAAACATTGAGGCGAAATGTTGTAGAGGAACAGATCAAAGGCGGAAAGTAACACAAAGCAGCTCTGGACCCCCCCATCACATGGAAGCAGGAAGAGACTAGAGATGACATGTCACCTTCATATCCTGACTCTGTGACCCTGTGTTCTCAGGAGGCTCTTCCCATCCCAGCTGTTACCACTAAACACACAGCCCCTGGGGTTACACTAGAATAGAGGCCCGGCCCTGCCTCCCTATTGGTCGCCTCTGCCTGGAATTCTCCATCCCTTCATGACCAGCCTGTGGAGTCAACATGTGCTTGTCAGTCAGGCTCCAGGGCGAGGTGGGTGCAGGATGTGCCATACACACAATAGTTCTGCAGTGTAAACTATGGGATCCCTCTAGAGGACGGGCCCCCTGTTAGGGCCAGCTGTCCCAGCAGATCCCTGGATCCCGGATTTCTTGCAGCTGGAGGGGACGATATCAGGAATGTACTTACTGCTACTTACTGCACCGAAGTGTACACTGCAGGGTGAGGAAGACGAGGGACAGAGAACGGCTTTATTATTATTTATCTAATATTATGTTCAATACATATAGATACATTGGTGGTATGTATTTCTGCATTGTCCTTTGTATGATCTATCTTATATCTATGCATCTATCTCATATCTATCTCTCATATCTATCTCATATCTATCTATCTATCTATCTATCTAATATCTATGCATCTATTTCATATCTATCTATCTCTCGTATCTATCTATCTCATATCTATCTCATATATATCTATCTATCTCATATCTATCTATCTCATATCTATCCATCTATCTATCTCATATCCATCTATCTATCACATATCTATCTATCTCTCGTATCTATCTATCTCATATCTATCTATCTATCTCATATCCATCTATCTATCACATATCTATCTATCTCTCGTATCTATCTCTCATATCTATCTCATATCCATATATCTATCTCATATCTATCCATCTATCTCATATCTATCTATCTCATATCTATCTATCTCTTATCTATCTATCTCTTATCTATCTATCTCTTATCTATCTATCTCTTATCTATCTATCTCTTATCTATCTATCTCTTATCTATCTATCTCAATCTATCTCAATCTATCTCAATCTATCTCAATCTATCTCAATCTATCTCAATCTATCTCAATCTATCTCAATCTATCTCAATCTATCTCAATCTATCTCAATCTATCTATCTCAATCTATCTATCTCAATCTATCTATCTCAATCTATCTATCTCAATCTATCTATCTCAATCTATCTGTCTCAATCTATCTGTCTCAATCTATCTGTCTCAATCTATCTGTCTCAATCTATCTGTCTCAATCTATCTGTCTCAATCTATCTGTCTCAATCTATCTGTCTCAATCTATCTGTCTCAATCTATCTGTCTCAAATCTATCTGTCTCATATCTATCTGTCTCATATCTATCTGTCTCATATCTATCTATCTCATATCTTTCCATCTTTTATTTATATACTTATGATCCCAATCATTATATAACAAGACCTTTTTCTTTTCTGTCTTGTAAGGTGGACTATATAAGTGCCTGTAATGGGAATACTTACCCCTCCCCTTATCTAGTGGGAATACTTACCCCTCCCCTTATCTAGTGGGAATACTTACCCCTTCCCTTATCTAGTGGGAATAAAAACCCCTTCCCTTATCTAGTGGGAATACTTACCCCTTCCCTTATCTAGTGGGAATACTTACCCCTTCCCTTATCTAGTGGGAACACTTACCCCTTCCCTTCCCCTTATCGTCTCTTTTCATTAATTTGCTGGAGTTCAGACGACCTTTTCTTGTATAATGTCATAAGGATTAGTACATGTTTATAACTTTTATATCTTTTTGGCTACTTTTACGTGTGTGTGGGTATAAATATTATAATATAATATATAGTCTGTTTACTACATCTCCTATATATTCTCTTCCTTTTGTTTTCTATACATGTTACATTTTTCTTATAAATATGGTCGGTTTAGATTCTTGAATGTTATTGTCTAAACTTAAAAATCTTTTCTTTCTGTGAGATTCTTTCCATCGTCTGTGGTTGTAGACCTCCGTCCATCTGCAGGTTATTAATACTTGATGCTCTGTACATTATTATAGCAGGGTTATTGTTACTATATTAATACTTGATGCTCTGTACATTATTATAGCCGGGTTATTGTTACTATATATAATACTTGATGCTCTGTACATTATCATAGCAGGGTTATTGTTACTATATTAATACTTGATGCTCTGTACATTGTTATGGTTGGGTTATTGTTACTATATTAATACTTGATGCTCTGTACATTATTATAGCTGGGTTATTGTTACTATATTAATACTTGATGCTCTGTACATTATTATGGTTGGGTTATTGTTACTATATTAATACTTGATGCTCTGTACATTATTATAGCTGGGTTATTGTTACTATATTAATACTTGATGCTCTGTACATTATTATAGCAGGGTTATTGTTACTATATTAATGATGCTCTGTACATTATTATAGTTGGGTTATTGTTACTATATTAATACTTGATGCTCTGTACATTATTATAGCAGGGTTATTGTTACTATATTAATACTTGATGCTCTGTACATTATTATAGCTGGGTTATTGTTACTATATTAATGATGCTCTGTACATTATTATAGCTGGGTTATTGTTACTATATTAATACTTGATACTCTGCACATTATTATGGCTGGGTTATTGTTACTATATTAATACTTGATGCTCTGTACATTATTATAGCAGGGTTATTGTTACTATATTAATACTTGATGCTCTGTACATTGTTATGGTTGGGTTATTGTTACTATATTAATACTTGATGCTCTGTACATTGTTATGGTTGGGTTATTGTTACTATATTAATACTTGATGCTCTGTACATTGTTATAGCTGGGTTATTGTTACTATATTAATACTTGATGCTCTGCACATTATTATGGTTGGGTTATTGTTACTATGTTAATACTTGATGCTCTGTACATTATTATAGCCGGGTTATTGTTACTATATTAATACTTGATGCTCTGTACATTATTATAGTTGGGTTATTGTTACTATATTAATACTTGATGCTCTGTACATTGTTATGGTTGGGTTATTGTTACTATATTAATACTTGATGCTCTGTACATTGTTATAGCTGGGTTATTGTTACTATATTAATACTTGATGCTCTGTACATTATTATAGCCGGGTTATTGTTACTATATTAATACTTGATGCTCTGTACATTATTATAGCCGGGTTATTGTTACTATATTAATACTTGATGCTCTGTACATTATTATAGCCGGGTTATTGTTGCTATATTAATACTTGATGCTCTGTACATTATTATAGCAGGGTTATTGTTAGTATATTAATACTTGATGCTCTGTACATTATTATGGCTGGGTTATTGTTACTATATTAATACTTGATGCTCTGTACATTATCATAGCAGGGTTATTGTTACTATATTAATACTTGATGCTCTGTACATTATCATAGCAGGGTTATTGTTACTATATTAATACTTGATGCTCTGTACATTGTTATGGTTGGGTTATTGTTACTATATTAATACTTGATGCTCTGTACATTATTATGGCTGGGTTATTGTTACTATATTAATACTTGATGCTCTGTACATTATTATAGTTGGGTTATTGTTACTATATTAATACTTGATGCTCTGTACATTATTATAGCAGGGTTATTGTTACTATATTAATACTTGATGCTCTGTACATTATTATGGTTGGGTTATTGTTACTATATTAATACTTGATGCTCTGTACATTATTATGGTTGGGTTATTGTTACTATATTAATACTTGATGCTCTGTACATTATTATAGCTGGGTTATTGTTACTATATTAATACTTGATGCTCTGTAGATTATTATAGCTGGGTTATTGTTACTATATTAATACTTGATGCTCTGTACATTATTATAGCTGGGTTATTTTTTTTTTTCTACAAGAATCTATCTATCTTTCTATCTATCTCAAATATATCTTTTTATCTAACTTTTTTGCAGCATGTGGATGAACATTGTTAAAGGGGTTATCCAGGATTATAAAAACAGTTTATTTTTTCCAAAACAGCGCCTCCCCTGTGCTCAGGTTGTGTGTGGTATTGCATCTCAGTTCCATTGAAGTAAGTGAAGCCAAGATGCAATACTATGCACAACCTGTTGACAGGGGTGGCGCTGTTTTTGAAAAAAATCTAATAAAACCAACTCTGTTGTTCTATTCCTGGATAACCCTTTTAAAAGGGACCTGTAACCACTTTTATGCTTCCCAAACCGCGCATGACAGGAGCAACCGTGATTGTAGGTTGTCTCCCTGAACCAATGTTTCCCAACCAGAGTTCCTCCAGCTGTTGCAAAACTACAACTCCCAGCATGCCCGGACAGCCGAAGGCTGTCCGGGCATGCTGGGAGTTGCTGTTTTGCATTAGCTGGAGGCACCCTGATTAGGAAAGACTGCCCTATACCCAAACAAGGAGAGGTCTTAAAGGGGTATTCAAGGAAAAAACTTTTTATATATATATATATATATATATATATATATATATACACATATATATATATCAACTGGCTTTAGAAAGTTAAACAGATTTGTAAATTACTTCTATTAAAAAATCTTAATCCTTTCAATAATTATCAGCTGCTGAAGTTGAGTTGTTTTTTGTCTGGCAACAGTGCTCTCTGCTGACATCTCTGCTTGTCTCGGGAACTGCACAGAGTAGAATAGGTTTGCTATGGGGATTTGCTTCTAAACTGGGCGTTTCCCGGGACACGTGTCATCAGAGAGCGCTTAGACAGAAAAGAACAACTCAACTTCAGCAGCTCATAAGTACTGAAAGGATTAAGTTTTTTTTTTTTTTAAATAGAAGTAATATACAAATTTGTTTAACTTTCTGGAGCCAGTTGATATATAAAAAAAATTATTTTTTTCCTGAATAACCCCTTTAAAGGGGTTCTCCGCCCCTAGACATCTTATCCCCTATCCAAAGGATAGGGGATAAGATGTCAGATCGCCGCGGTGCCGCTGCTGGGGAGCCCCGGGATCCTTGCTGTGGCACTGCGCTATCATTACAGCAGAGAGCGAGATCGCTCTGCGCGTAATGACGGGCGATACAGGGGCCGGAGCATTGTTATGTCACGGCTCCGCCCCTCGTGATGTCACGGCCCGCCCCTTTCAATAGAAGTCTATGGGAGGGGGCGCGGCGGTCGTCACGCCCCCTGCCATAGACTTGCATTAAGGGGACGGGCCGTGATGTCACGAGGGGCGGAGCCATGACGTCACGCGGCTCCGTCCCCTGTATCGCCCGTCATTACGCACAGAGCGAACTCTCTCTGTGCTGTAATAATGGCGGGGTGCCGCAGCGGCGATCCCGGGGGTCCCCAGCAGCGGCACCGCAGCGATCTGACATCTTCTATCCTTTGGATAGGGGATAAGATGTCTAGGGGCGGAGAACCCCTTTAAGCTTGATGGGGCCGGGTAGAAGCCAATGCGGACCGTTCAGGTAAAGTATGGCTCGGGCAGCATGAATGTGATGACAGGTTCCCTTTTAAAATCAAATGTTCTATGTTCTTTCTTCCATATCTAGTGCAAATATGCGGCCACGAGACTGATTGATAGAGTGAGGAGACAACGGCTGCCACTTTTAACAGTAGGTGCGTCATCAGGACGCACATACAGCTAATCGCCCTAAGTGAGTTTACCAGATTCCCCCCCCGGCCCTGAGCAAATCCGTCTCGATTGATTTAACCCACATAGCCCAGTTTTTCCCTGCGTAACGTTTTTTTGTTTCTTTTTTACTTTTTTCATTGTGAGAAACATTTAAAGTTTACGTTGTTACTATAGTTTTACAATGAATCGCAGGTGACGCTATTACTATGTAGCCCGAGTCCTAAAGGCGCACGTGCCCAAATCTCGTAGGAACACTAGCAGATGTGTCCACCCTCAGTATGAATATTTTTTTTTTGTGATATATTTAAGGTGGTGTGCTCCAGTGATTCGGAGACGTGCGGCCAGAACATTTTTTTTTTTCTGCGGAAAACTCCCCGTCATAGGTTTTGGCTTTTTCTTCTGGCTGCCAGTGAAAGGAAATTAAATCATTTTAAAGTGCTAGACGCGCTGGCGCGGTGCCAGGCAGAGATGTAAGGTTTAAGGTAACTTTTTTTATATACGTCTGCTCGGACTATGGTTGCACACTGCTTTTCCGACATGAAAGAGGCCAGACGTGTACCCGGAGATCACTCGTACGTTTCCTCACAGAAACCCCATTCATTTCTGACCCAGGAATGTGTGCGAGTCTTGTGCGCAGAACAAACACGCCGTCCCCAGACAAACACGTATCGTCCAGAGAAACAACTTAACACTTCTCCGCATTCATTATCACCGTGTTACATTCATGAGGTATCGGGACCAAAAACATCGGCCCCTGTGTATTACAATCTCCAGCTCTTCGGCGTGTTGTGTTTTCCCGGCCCGGGGCCTGTTTGCCGAATGCAGATTAGATTTAACTCCTCTAAATATTACAGGGACAATCCTTAAAGGGAAAGTATATCTCCAACATTTTGTTTATCCCCCCCCCCCAAAAAAAAATCAACTTTAGAAATGTTTTTTTTTTTTCTTTCTACTTTTGTGATCCTACAGCTGCTATACATACCTATGTGTATCCATGGTGACAGACTACAAACCAACTGTGTAGTCTGAGCCTGTACACATGGTCCCATTTTATTTGTCCCCATTGCTGCTTCCCCCCCCCCCCCCCCCAGAAACAGCGCTATACCCCTGTCCCCAGGTTGTGTGTGGCATTGCAGTTCAATTCTATTAAAGTGAATGGAGCCAACTTGTAATACCAGATGCAGACTAAGGACAGGTGTGGCGCTGTTTTGGAAAGATCAGCTTTATATTGTTCAACTGTTAACAGTTAACTGCTTTAAAGCAGCACAAATCCACAGCAAACTACAGTACAATACATGTGAATTGTATTTTGAAAAAATAAAACGTTGTCTATGTATCGTGGAATTTTTCTGCCTGGAAGAAACAAGCATGTAGCAGAGAGGGCTCTTGTTTGCACCTTAGATTTGACCATTTAGGTGCATAGGGTTTAAATTTACAATGATAGATTTTGCCGTGGAATTGCTGTGGATCAAGTTGTGAATTTGCAGCAAGCGGAAAAATTCCACCATGTTTTGGCCTTCACTTTAAGACAGTATTTCCCAACCAGGGTGCCTCCAGCTGTGGCAAAACTACAACTCCCAGCATGCTTGGAGTTGTAGTTTTGCAATGGCTGGAAGAATACTGGTTGGGAAACACTACTCTGAGCATTGCTATTGGTCTCCCATCCACTACCCAGACCACGACACCTGCTGCTTAGCATTCTGGGAGTTGTAGTTTTGCAATGGCTGGAAGAACGCTGGTTGGGAAACCCTACTCTGAGCAATGCTGTTGGTCTCCCATCCACTGCCCAGACCATGACGCCTGCTGCTTAGCATTCTGGGAGTTGTAGTTTTGCCACAGCTGGGTGCACCCCGTTGAGAAAGAATCCTGATCTTCTCAATGACCCCCCAGGACTTTATACATTACACTGGCTTATTATCCCATCTGGGAAGTATATATAAGTCCATTCAGAGCTTCTTCTCTTTTGCAGGCTTCAGAATTCATCAGCCTGGCTCTTGAATTATTACAGATGACGCCGATTTCGAGCAAAACCCTCTCGCCCACATGTCTGGGAGACTTGTCATGTCTGAGTCTTTACGCCTACAGGGACATCATCAGCTCAGGGAGGCGTCCGCTTCTCATCCTAGAATGACTCTATCTGGAAAAAATATCCATGTGCTGAGGCCGTATATGTTACGTAGCTGTCAGCCGTGTGATGGCTCCTGGCAGGCAGCTGTCTATCCTGACTCCCCCATAAACATTGCATTGAGCAAACAGTGAGGGGATTTGAATAAACAACCATCTGAGACTTGTGGTGCCGCTTATCTTCCGGGGGGGGGGGGGGGGATTTGGCACTTTGGGAATGGTTGAACGGCCTTAGTACATATTAGGGATCGACCGATATTGATTTTTCTAGAGCCGATACCGATTACCTGTGAACTTTTCAGGCCGATAGCCGATAACTTATACCGAAATTCCGTTGGCAGTATAGTTCCCCACATTAGGGTTGGCAGTATAGTTCCCCCACATTAGGTTGGCAGTATAGTTCCCCCACATTAGGTTGGCAGTATAGTTCCCCACATTAGGGTTGGCAGTATAGTTCCCCCACATTAGGTTGGCAGTATAGTTCCCCCACATTAGGTTGGCAGTATAGTTCCCCCACATTAGGGTTGGCAGTATAGTTCTCTCACATTAGGTTGGCAGTATAGTTCTCCCACATTAGGTTGGCAGTATAGTTCCCCACATTAGGGTTGGCAGTATAGTTCTCCCACATTAGGTTGGCAGTATAGTTCCCCCACGTTAGGTTGGCAGTACAGTCCCCCCACATTAAGTTGGCAGTACAGTTCCCCCACATTAGGTTGGCAGTACAGTTCCCCCACATTAGGTTGGCAGTACAGTTCCCCCACATTAGGTTGGCAGTACAGTTCCCCCACATTAGGTTGGCAGTACAGTTCCCCACATTAGGTTGTAGTTCCCCCACATTATGTTGGCAGTACAGTTCCCCACATTAGGTTGTAGTTCCCCCACATTAGGTTGGCAGTATAGTTCTCCCACATTAGGTTGTAGTTCCTCTACATTAGGTGCAGTATAGTTCCCCACATTAGGTGCAGTATAGTTCCCCACATTAGGTTGGCAGTATAGTTCCCCACATTAGGTTGGCAGTATGTTCCCCCACAGACATACAGCCTCCAGCCATATACAGTGTATGGCTGGAGGCTGTATGCCTGTGTACTGCCCCACTTCAGTGCTCTGACCACCGCTCCTCCGGTCCGGCCATAACAGTAGGTCCCGGGACCAGAGGAGCGGTGGTCTGAGCACCGAAGCTGATGTGCCGTTGGTCACATACCATGCTGGCCAGCGCGCGTCTTCCACCTCCATGTTCTGCTCCTCCACGCCTCCGTTGCTATGGGCGCACGCATGGGACGTCCATCCCGGCTTGCGCTATCGTCCGGCGGCCCCTGCGGTTTTAAACTTAACGCGGGGCCGCAGAGAGTTGACGGGGGGGGGGGGGGGGGGGGGGTTGGATCCCTGTGTCCTGAAAACATCTTTCGGGACGCAGGAATGTCCGGGCTGCAAGTATATTCATTGGGGGCACACGCGCTGGACGCATTATCGGCAAGGATAGATGCCGATAACTTACAAAATCGTGAATATCGGACGATAATATTGGCCAATCCGATAATCGGTCGATCCCTAGTACATATATTATTGGCCATAACTAACATTAATCTAATCTTTTCATCGTATTGTAGGTCTGGTACTCTGATGAAACTTTCGTAAAATGTTTCGACATAAACCAGTTCCCATAAAGTTCCCATCCTAACTGAGATTAAAGTGCGAATGTCAAGTTCTTCCTCAAGATGGTAGTGCCGGACCCATTGGACAAGTGTGCCCAATGGGTCACCACCACCACAACCAGATGTGATGGAATTACCAACAGTAGTGTGAATGAAGCCTAAGGCCATGTTCACACAATGGAATTACCTTGTGGAATGTGGCCGAGAAATTCCGTTGCAGTAGAGTCCCATTGTTTTCAGTGGGATTCTGCTGCACCGTGCACGTGGTGGAATTTACTCTGCGGAAATGACTACCGTGGAAATCCCGATTTATAGCCTCTGCAGAAAGAGCTGACATGTCAATTCTTTAACCGGAATCTGCTTGGAAATGCATTGCCATCTATACAGGCGGTGCATTTCCGTGCCAATGAAAGGACCAAGTAGGAGATCAGTTATGACCATAGTACACGCTACTATAATACTGCCCCCTGTGGATGGAGGTATGTAGAGTGAAGCCTCTTTATAGGAGTACTCCCCTGGAAAACTTTTTTTTTTTTTTTTTTTAATCAACTGTTGCCAGAAAGTTAAACAGATTTGTAAATGACTTCTATGTAAATATCTTAACCCTTCCAGTAAGAAGCAGCTGCTGTATGCTCCACAGGAAGTTCTTTTCTTTTTGAAGATATTTTCTGCTTACCACAGTGCTCTCTGCTGACACCTCTGTCCGTTTTAGGAACTGTCTGGAGCAGGAGAGGTTTGCAATGGGGATTTGCTCCTACTTGGGACAGTTCCTAACATGGACAGAGGTGTCAGCAGAGAGCCCTGTGGTCAGACAGAAAGGGAATTAAAAAAGAAAAGAACTTCCTGTGGAGCAAACAGCAGCTGATAAGTACTGGAAGGATTAAAGGGGTAGTCCAGTCCTGAAAAACTTATCCCCTTTCCTAAGGATAGGGGATATGTTTCAGATCGCGGGGGGGGGGGTCCGACTGCTGGGGCACGAAGCGGCGGCCGACACCCCCCCCCCTCAATACAGCGTACAGGAGATCCTGGGGGGCCCCAGCGGTCCCCCGAGCGATCTGAAACGTATCCCCTATCCTTAGGAAAGGGGATACGTTTTTCAGGACTGGACTACTCCTTTAATCCTTCCAGTACTTATCAGCTGCTGTTTGCTCCACAGGAAGTTCTTTTCATTTTTCAGGACTGGTCTACTCCTTTAAGATTTTTACATAGAAGTAATTTACTAATCTGAATAACTTTCTGGAACCAGTTGATTTAAAAAAAAATGTTTTCCAGTGGAGTACCCCTTTAAGACGACCACCTAAAATTGCATTAAAAAAAGGGTTCTCCTCAAAGAATGTCTAATAAATGCACAGAAAATACCATGTGGATAAGGGGATTGACTTCATATCATGAAGTAGAAGGGGGTGACCCAGTAGAGTCCCCCTTTATTCACAGGATATCCCATTGTGGTCTTTACCGGCTGAGATGTGTTTTCATACCATGGACAAATAGAGTTTCCTTCATTTTTTTCCTAGTTCCTAGTGGAGCAGGTGTTCCCAGGTTTTTGGCGCGGGTTCGGTGGGGGGAGACGGCCGTACATCCATCATGCTGGCATTTTTCAGGAATGTGGGGTATGTTCTGATACTCGTTTTCTCAGTTTGCCCTTAATTTCCACATACTTGGCATTCCCCCGGAGCCCACTCTGGGTCAGGGATTGTTGTCTGGAAGATAAAATGTCACTTTCCATCATCCGGTCTATTGTTGGCGCTGTTTGGTTCCAGTCTTTGTAAATAGACTTGACCTGCAGAATGGGTGGGTGCAGCCTCCATGTTTTTTTTCAGCCCTCTGTTCATGTTGCTTTCTCCACAACTGCAGGTCTTTGGCGGTGATCATTAAAGGGGTACTCTCGGCATGCTAAGCAGCAGGTATCATGGTCTGGGTAGTGGATGGGAGACCAACAGCCATGCTCAGAGCCTCCAGCTGTTGCAAAACTACAACTCCCAGCATGCTAAGCAGCAGGTATCATGGTCTGGGTAGTGGTTGGGAGACCAACAGCCATGCTCAGAACCTCCAGCTGTTGCAAAACTACAACTTCCAGCATGCTAAGCAGCAGGTACCATGGTCTGGGTAGTGGATGGGAGACCAATAGCCATGCTCAGAGCAGTGTTCCCCAACCAGTGTTCCTCCAGCTGTTGCAAAAGAAGAATTCCCAGCATGCCCGGACCGCCTTAGGCGGTCCGGGCATGCTGGGAATTCTTCTTTTGCAACAGATGGAGGCCCCCTAGTTGGAGAACACTGAACTAAGCTTAAAGGGGTACTCCGGTGGGAAACTTTTTTGTTTTGTTTAAATCAACTGGTGCTAGAAAGTTAAACAGATTTGTAAATGACTTCTATTACTTCCAGTACTTATTAGCTGCTGAATACTACAGAGGAAATTCCTTTCTTTTTGGAATACAGAGCTCTCTGCTGGCATCATGACCACAGTGCTCTCTGCTGACCTCTCTGTCCATTTTAGGAACTGTCCAGAGCAGCCTATGTTTGCTATGGGGATTTTCTCCTACTCTGGACAGTTCTCAAAATGGACAGAGATGTCAGCAGAGAGCACTGTGCTCGTGATGTCAGCAGAGAGCTCTGTGTTCCAAAAAGAAGAAAATTTCCTCTGTAGTATTCAGCAGCTAATAAGTACTGGAAGGATTAAGATTTTTTTTAATAGATGTAATTTACAAATCTGTTTAACTTTCTGGCACCAGTTGATAAAAAAATAAATAAATAAAAATAGTTTTTCACCGGAGTACCCCTTTAAAGGGGCCGCATTGCTCCAGAAACCTAAGGATAGGCCAGCAATATATTTTACTGGTAGGGAGTTGGGCCTGTTTGTCTCTCTCTCTCTCTCTCTCTAGTCACTGCCAAAGCAGCATTTATGATTCTTCTGTATTATTGATCTGGTTGAACGTGTTGACCTGCAGGAGACTTACCGTCATTCTACTCCACTGTTTACATCTACCAGAATACAATGAATCAGAGCCTGTGCTCTCCTAAATGGCCTAATTTGGAATTTGACTTGTATGTAGGGTCGCCACCTGGCCGGTGTTTTACCGGCACGACCGGTATTTTGGCCACCCTGTCGGTATTTTTATATTAAAATACCGGCCATGCAATGTATTTATTCAACTAATCCTCCAGCTGGTGGATTGTTGCACCATATGCTATACCAGTGTTTCCCAACCAGAGCTCCTCCAGCTGTTGCAAAACTACAACTCCCAGCATGTTGTACTAAATAGTAGTATATAGTATAGGTCAGTGTTTCCCAACCAGAGCGCCTCCAGATGTTGCAAAACTACAACTCCCAGCATGTTGGACTATATAGTAGTATATAGTATAGGTCAGTGTTTCCCAACCAGCGTGCCTCCAGCTGTTGCAAAACTGCAACTTCCTGCATGTTGGACTATATAGCAGTATATAGTATAGGTCAGTGTTTCCCAACCAGAGCTCCTCCAGCTGTTACAAAACTACAACTCCCAGCATGTTGGATTATATAGTAGTATATAGTATAGGTCATTGTTTCCCAACCAGGGGTGCCTCCAGCTGTTGTAAAACTACAACTCCCAGCATGTTGGACTATATAGTAGTATATAGTATAGGTCAGTGTTTCCCAACCAGGGGTGCCTCCAGCTGTTGCAAAACTACAATTTCCCGCATGTTGAACTACATAGTAGTATATAGTATAGGTCAGTGTTTCCCAACCAGAGCTCCTCCAGCTGTTACAAAACTACAACTCCCAGCATGTTGGACTATATAGTAGTAAATAGTATAGGTCATTGTTTCCCAACCAGGGGTGCCTCCAGCTGTTGCAAAACTACAACTCCCAGCATGTTGGACTATATAGTAGTATATAGTATAGGTCAGTGTTTCCCAACCAGGGGTGCCTCCAGCTGTTGTAAAACTACAACTCCCAGCATGTTGGACTATATAGTAGTATATAGTATAGGTCAGTGTTTCCCAACCAGAGCTCCTCCAGCTGTTGAAAAACTACAACTCCCAGCATGCCCGGACAGCCAACGGCTGTCCCGGCATGCTGGGAGTTGTAGTTTTTCAACAGCTGGAGGCGCTCTGGTTAGGAAACACTGGGATTTCACTGGGAGTCCAACATGCTGGAAGTTGTAGTTTCCCGTTTGGAGCAGCTGCTGACCCACAGGCTGTATCAGGGCATGCTGGGAGTTGTAGTTAGTAACGAACTGCAACTCCCATATTTGCTATAAAAAATAAAAAAATAATAATTTAAAAAAGCGATCAAAAAGTCCCATCAAAACAAAAATGGTCTTGTTAAAAACTACAGATTGGGGCGCAAAAAAATGAGCCTCATACAGGCCCCGTATAAGGAGAAATAAAAACGTTATAGGGGTCAGAATATTAAAAAACACCCCCCCCCCCCCCCGCATATGTGTATCCTGTGATGTCACGCATAGATAATTAATTATGCAAATTAGCATGGCCGGTATTTATTTATTTTTTGCAAGAAAGGCGACCACCCTACTTGTATGTAATCCGTGTATCCGAATGTTCCTCGGCACCCATCTAATACTGTCCTCCTTCTCTCCGTAGACTCTTCCATGATTGTAAGGCGTTGACGACAAGATGGCGGTGAACAGCAGGAACAGCGATTGTGTAACTCACAGCAACGGTGGCCTCCCATCCAAAACACATTGTACCGGTCAAACCACGTCCAGCGATGGCGACCAAACGCCTCTGACCACAGAGGAACCCAGACTTAAAGTCAGTCCCAATGGATGCATTTCCCACAATGGTGCGGCCAAGCCTTGCCCTATGTTCCTAGAGCACCAGAGACCGACCATCGTCGCCCAGTGCTGCCACCACTGCGCCTATCATCCTCCGCTGACCAGTCGGCAGGACTGCGCTCCCCTGAATGGAGGGACTGCCCCCTGCGCACTGAATTCCGGGTGTTCTCAGCAGCATTCGGAGTTCTCTCCAAACTCTGTGTGTCCAAACCACCCACCTGTGTACCACCCCGTCTGCTGCGTTCAGCCGCCCACGTCCTTCTGTCTCCACCAATGGCGCGACCATTTCCAGCACCAGCAAGTGCCGCCTCACCTAGTGAATATAAGGTCAGTGGATTGTTCTCTTTTATATGCTTTACCATCAAATTCCCCCTCTTTTATATGGTTTATGATCATATGAACCTGGTTTTACATGGTTTTTGAGCATATTTACCCTCTTTTATATGGTTTCTAATCCCATTTACCCTTCTTAATATGATTTACAATCAGATTTACCATCTTTAATATGGTTTATGATCATATTCCCCCTTTTATATAGTTTACCATTATATTTATCCTGTTTATATGGTTTACGGTCAGATTTACCCTCTTGTATATAGTTTACCATTATAATTATGCTCTTTTCTATGGTTTACCATCATATTTACACTCTTTTTTTTTATTTTTATTTTTTTTGGGACTGCGTCTAATATTTACTCTTTTTTTATATGATTTATTATTATTACATTTACCCTCTTTTTTTATGGTTTATAATTATATTCCCCTTTTTTTTTTGTATATAGTTTACCATTATATTGACGCTCTTTTCTATGGTTTTCCATCTTGTTTACCCTCTTTTATATGGTTTATAATCATATTCCCCTTTTTTATAGTTTACCATTATATTTACGCTCTTTTCTATGGTTTACCATCTTGTTTACCCTCTTTTTTGTGGTTTGCCATCATATTTACGCTCTTATATGGTTTATAATCATATTCCCCTTTTTTTTTTTTTTTTTTTAATAGTTTACCATTATATTTACCCTCTTTTCTATGGTTTACCATTATATTTACCCTCTTTTTTTGTGGTTTGCCATCATATTTACCCTCTCTTATATGTTTTATAATCATATTCCCCTTTTTTATAGTTTACCATTATAATTATGCTCTTTTCTATGGTTTACCATCATATTTACCCTCTCTTATATGGTTTATAATCATATTCCCCTTTTTTATAGTTTACCATTATAATTATGCTCTTTTCTATGGTTTACCATCATATTTCCCATATTTGATATGGTTTACCATCATATTTACACTCTTCAATATGGCTTCTAATCCTATTTACCCTACTTAATATGATTTACAATCAGATTTACCATCTTTTATATGGTTTATGATCATATTCCCCTTTTATATAGTTTACCATTAAATTAACTGTTTATATGGTTTACGATCAGATTTACCCTCTTGTATATAGTTTTACCATTATATTTATGCTCTTTTCTATGGTTTACCATCATATTTCCCATGTTTGATATGGTCTACCATCATATTTACACTTTTTATTTTTGGACTGCGATATTGACTCTTTTTTATTTATTATATGGTTTATTATATTTACCCTCTTTTTTTATGGTTTGCCATCATATTTACCCTTTTTTTTTATATGGTATATTATCATATTTACCCTTTTTTTATATGGTATTTTATCATATTTACCCTTTTTTTTAATATGGTATATTATCATATTTACCCTTTTTTATATGGTATATTGTCATATTTACCCTTTTTTTTATATGGTATATTATCATATTTACCCTTTTTTTATATGGTATTTTATCATATTTACCCTTTTTTTTAATATGGTATATTATCATATTTACCCTTTTTTATATGGTATATTGTCATATTTACCCTTTTTTTTTATATGGTATATTATCATATTTACCCTTTTTTTATGGTTTACCATTCTACCCTCTTTTATATGGTTTATGATGGTTTGTATAAAGTGGGTTTCTAATATGCTCCTATTTAATGGGCAGTTCCACTCCCAGTCATTATTCGCATCATTCACACGGGTTGAACAGTAATGAACTACTTAAGAACGGCTTTTGCAAATATTTTCTTTTATATGGTAGATGGTCTTCCTGTAATGAGCAAAGATTCGTTCACTTTACGTTGGGTGGATTTTTCCACTCTGTATATTGTAGAAAGTAAAAGAAAATGTCTATGGATGTGAATTCTCTGAGTAGGTCAGAGAACGATTCTGTCTTTTTAAAAGGGGTACTCCGGTGGAAATGTTTAAATTATTATTTTTTTTTTAATCAACTGGTGCAAGAAAGTTAAACAGATTTGTAAAATACTTCTATAAAAAAATCTAAATCCTTCCAGTACTTATCAGCTGCTGTATGATTCTTTTATAATTTCCTTTCCGTCTGACCACAGTGCTCTCTGTTGACACCTCTTTCCATTTTAGGAACTGTCCGGAGCAGGATAGGTTTTCTATGGGGATTTCCTCCTGCTCTGAACAGTTCCTGACATGGACAGAGGTGTCAGCAGAGAGCACTGTGGTCAGACAGAAAGGAAATTCTAAAGGAACAAAACTTCCTGTGGATCATGCAGCAGCTGATAAGTCCTGGAAGGATAGGATAGGGCTAAGACTGTGACTTAAAGGGTTGTTTTGGCCATACCAAGGGTTCTATAGTGGACAATGTGTGGCTCCCTGGACTAGCGACGATATGAGATTGTCACTTGTCTAGAGCGCGCACGGGCCCCAGACACAGGGCTTAAGAGCAGCGTTTCCCAACCAGGATGCCCCCAGCAGTTGCAAAACTACAATTCCCAGCATGCTAAGCAGCAGGTACCATGGTCTGGGTAATGGCAGAAATATACAAATCTGTTTAAGTTTTTGACACCAGTTTATTTATTAAAAAAAAAAAGTTTTCCACCGGAGTACCCCTTTAATTCCCTCCAGAAACTTCTCCTGTCAGGATGATGTCTTCTAGAGAAGATAATCCCCTCACATCTGACACTTGGGCCTTCCTTCATCACTCCCTCCCATCTCGGAGGAGACTGGGGCCAAAACTTTTCTGTGGGATAATTACATGTTGAAATCAGATTTCGCCTCATTCTTCCCAAACAAAACGTGGGATAACTTGATCCCGCCGAGCTCTTCCCGGCCCTTTGAGGTGACTCCATTCCCTCCCTTTTTGAGGCGAGGCCTCTCTTGACTTTTGTTGGGTCTGTGTCCTCCTCCTATTATGGGAATTGTCAGGACAAGGTTTGGTCCCATTTGTCTCCGGTTACAGTACACAAAATATGTTGACAGATTCTTTGTGTGGTAAATATCTCCTCCTTTGGGGAGGGGGACAGAGGAACCGTCTGCCGAATAACCTTCCCAGGAGAACATGATCATCCCCGGGTGATGGACACTTATTAGCTTTAGTTTGAGAAGGAAACGTGGAGCCCTGACCCGGACTTGAAGAATTAATCTTCATAGAGATGAATCTCCACCTGGTTCATAGGTTGGTTATAGATTTCACTGTGAAAATGTAGGTGACCACCAACATGGCCGCCGTGGTGAAGTTATCTGGGATTATAGGAATATGTGCAGCCCTGACGTGAGCTTGAAGAATTCCTCTCCTTAGAGTTGCCATCTTCCACCTTGTTCAGCTGTTTTCTAGTTTTATGTTTCATTGTGAAGTCTTAGGTGACAACCAACATGGCCGCCGTGGTGAAGGGGTAGTGGATTTTAGGAATATGTGCATCACCTAATGGTAGCCATCTTCTGCCTGGTTCAGCTTCCTCATTGTTATACGCCTCACTGTGAAAACTGAATGACAACCAACATGGCCGCCGTGGTGTTGTCAGCAATTTCTATCTCTATTTCATTGTGTACATTTTCCAGAAGAAAGTTACTTTGTGTGAACTTCACATACATTCCCAGTCATGTTTTAAGACTCCTAGTTGGAGTGAATTACTGACTTTAAAGCAGTAGTCCAGTCCTGAAAAACGTATCCCCAATCCTAAGGATAAGGGATAAGTTTCAGATCGCGGTGGGTCTAACCGCTGGGGCCCCCCTGCAATCTCCTGTACGGGGCCCGGGCAGCCCGCGGGAAGGTGGCGTGTTGACTACCGCACAAAGCGGCAGCTGACACACCCACTCAATACAACTCTATGGCAGAGCCAGAGCGCTGCCTTCGGCAATCTCCGACTCTGCCATAGTTCTGTATTGAGGGGGAGTGTCGGCCACGAATTCATGCGGTGGTCAACACGCCCCCTTCCCGCGTGCTGCCCGGGCCCCGTACAGGAGATTGCAGGGGGGTCCCAGCGATTTGAAACTTATCCTCTATCCTTAGGATAGGGAATACGTTTTTCAGGACTGGACTTCTCCTTTAAGCAAAAACTTCCTTGAAAAGGTGGTGCGAGAGAGCGGCTTGGCATACATTCCCAGTCATGTTCTAAGACACCTAGTTGGAGTGAATTACTGACTTTAAGCAAAAACTTCCTTGAAAAGGTTCTGCGAGAGCTGCTTTGCACATCTTTTCTTCCTAAAATTTCCATTGGATCATGAATGGCCTACAAGTTTCCATACATCTTTATGACGGACCCCTCGAAGAGAAACTTTTCCCTTCAATCCCACGACGACAGACAACACTTTCATCAGCCAGCCAGCACCCTGCTCTGTACTAATGTGGGGCATTAACCCTAAAACATCTGTCTACAGATGCTTATTCTTTCCTTCTGGAGAGATTTCTGGGTTGGCATACATTCCCAGTCATGTTCTAAGACCCCTAGTTGGAATTAATTACTGACTTTAAAGGGGTACTCCGCTTCTAAACATCTTATCCCCTATCCAAGATGGCTGATCGTGGGGGGGGGGGGGGGTGTCAGGCCGCAGGGACCTCCCACAATCTCCAGGCCGGTGACCACGGCGTTCAGAACACTGAAGGTTGGAGCTTCTGTGTTCGTGACGCCACACCCTCTTCATTCATGTCTATGGGAGGGGGCCGTGACCGCAAGTTCATAGCCTGAAGGAGAAACATTACCCCTTTAGTCCCATTTCCCAGATTCTGTAGACAGTACACCCACATAGACAAGGAGAATAGTAATGCCCTGTTTGTTAAAGGGGTACTCCAGTAGAAAACTTTATTATTATTATTATTATTATTATTATTGTTATTATTATTTATTTTAGTTTTTTTATGAACTGGTGCCAGAAAGTTAAACAGATTTGTAATTTACTTCTATTAAAAAAATCTTTACCCTTCCTGTACTTTTTAGCAGCTGTATGCTACAGAGGAAATTCTGTTCTTTTTGAAATTCTTTTTTTTGTCTTGTCCACAGTGCTCTCTGCTGACACCTGATGCCCGTATCAGGAACTGTCCAGTGCAGGAGAAAATCCCCATAGCAAATCTATGCTGCCCTGGACAGTTCCTGCCAGGGACAGAGGTGTCAGCAGAGAGCACTGTGGACAAGACAAAAGAAAGAAAAAGAACAGAATTTCCTCAGTAGCATACAGCTGCTAAAAAGTACTGGAAGGGTATAGATTTTTTAATAGAAGTAATTTACAAATCTGTTTAATAACTTTCTGGCACCAGTTGATTTATAAAGACCTAAGAAAAAAATGTTTTCCACCGGAGTACCCCTTTAAATACTTTTCCAGGAGGAGTAACAGAGGGCACCCAAAGTGTAGAGTTTTATAAAAGAGCTTTCAAGAGGGAAAACAAGACCTGATGTTCATGTCGTCATAGCCCGGAGCTGATGACCCCACCCTGGGTTAATAATGTTACTCTGATATTACCAGGAACCTAATATGGTAGAAGATCTCAGTCCCTCCATCTGCTCCGGCAGAATACTTGTGCTGGTTGCCGTCCAGGCTCCGTACTGCAGATCTATTGGCAGACGAACAGCAGACGGTTCAGCGGTAATGAGGAGCGAAGCGCCAGCATCATCCAGCAGTTTATCCTTCCAGGGATTAGATGTCATTGACTCCACTCCTGTAACTTACAGTAATTGTTGACGAGTTTTCCCATTGTTTCCCATCCAGGGTGCCCCCAGCTGTTGCAAAACTACAACACCCAGCATGCCCGGACAGCCGAAGGCTGTCCGGGCATGCTGGGAGTTGTAGTTTTGCAATAGGTGGGTGCACCCTGGTTGGGAAACACTGTGTTATCCGAATTATTTGGCATTTTCTATTTATAACCCTGAAATCTTGCAGTTCCTCTTCTGGCCACTAGGGTCTAAAACGAAGCTGAGACTGAGACTTCCTGTTCTACCTGCGATGATAAGGAGGAAGCGGTAGAAAAAGTGATCTGTACGGCATTGGAGTGACCCCAAGTAGATAGAGAAAACAGTAGATCAGTAGAAAACAGAAAGCTCACAGCTCGGCCTCCCCCTCCCTGGGAATGAGGCCTGCATAGGTCACAGAGCATGCTCAGTAATGTTTTCCATTCGTGTGAATGGGGCAGCTCCTGTCTAGTGTTGGGGTGGCTCCTGTTTATTATGGGGACAGCTCCTTTCCAATGTTGAGTCAGCTCCTCTTTATTGTGGGGACGGCTCCTGTCTATTGTGGGGACGGCTCCTGTCTATTGTGGGGACGGCTCCTGTCTATTGTGAGGACGGCTCCTGTCTATTGTGGGGACGGCTCCTGTCTATTGTTGGGACGGCTCCTGTCTATTGTGGGGACGGCTCCTGTCTATTGTGGGGACGGCTCCTGTCTATTGTGGGGACGGCTCCTGTCTATTGTGGGGACGGCTCCTGTCTATTGTGGGGACGGCTCCTGTCTATTGTGGGGACGGCTCCTCTTTATTGTGGGGACGGCTCCTCTTTATTGTGGGGACGGCTTCTGTCTATTGTGGGGACGGCTCCTGTCTATTGTTGGGGACGGCCCCTGTCTATTGTTGGGGACGGCTCCTGTCTATTGTGGGGACGGCCCCTGTCTATTGTTGGGGACGGCCCCTGTCTATTGTTGGGGACGGCCCCTGTCTATTGTGGGGACGGCCCCTGTCTATTGTTGGGGACGGCCCCTGTCTATTGTTGGGGACGGCTCCGGTCTATTGTTGGGGACGGCCCCTGTCTATTGTTGGGGACGGCCCCTGTCTATTGTTGGGGACGGCCCCTGTCTATTGTTGGGGACGGCTCCTGTCTATTGTTGGGGACGGCCCCTGTCTATTGTTGGGGACGGCCCCTGTCTATTGTTGGGGACGGCCCCTGTCTATTGTTGGGGACGGCCCCTGTCTATTGTTGGGGACGGCCCCTGTCTATTGTTGGGGACGGCCCCTGTCTATTGTTGGGGACGGCTCCTGTCTATTGTTGGGGACGGCCCCTGTCTATTGTTGGGGACGGCTCCTGTCTATTGTTGGGGACGGCTCCTGTCTATTGTTGGGGACGGCTCCTGTCTATTGTTGGGGACGGCTCCTGTCTATTGTTGGGGACGGCTCCTGTCTATTGTTGGGGGCGGCTCCTGTCTATTGTTGGGGGCGGCTCCTGTCTATTGTTGGGGGCGGCTCCTGTCTATTGTTGGGGGCGGCTCCTGTCTATTGTTGGGGGCGGCTCCTGTCTATTGTTGGGGGCGGCTCCTGTCTATTGTTGGGGGCGGCTCCTGGCTATTGTTGGGGGCGGCTCCTGGCTATTGTTGGGGGCGGCTCCTGGCTATTGTTGGGGGCGGCTCCTGGCTATTGTTGGGGGCGGCTCCTGGCTATTGTTGGGGGCGGCTCCTGTCTCGTTTCGGGACACCCCCCCCCCCCCCCCCATCACAATGTGCTAAAAAATTAATAAATTACGGTCAGAAAATAAAATAAGAAAATAATGAAATAGGAAAAGAACAACATGTTTCAGTATCTGGCACTAATCAATAAAATAAAATCTAGACGATGCATTCACTTTAAAGGGGTAATCTGGAGAAAGTCGGCCATCTTATCTATCCACAGGATAGGGGAGAAGTGGGGGGGGGGGGGGGGGGGGGGGTTGGCCCAACCACTGTGACAAACTACATCCACCCCCACAATCTCCAGAATGAGGGCGCAGCAACTTACCAATTTCCGGAGCATTCCAGACCCACATCCTCGGAGACAAGTGGGCATGACCGCTGTCACTCCCACCCGTCTACAAAGGTGGAGGCATGAGCGCTCCGAGGATGGGGAAGTTGCTGAGCCCCATTCTGGATCATGGGGGTCCCACAGTAATGCCCCCCCTAACCTGTGGATGGGGCATACCTTTGCTTCCCTGGAGTATCCCTTTAATTGAGTATTACATAATATTCAAGGCTCCATTAAGCGCCATCTTATTTTTGTTATTTTTACACCCACCTATAGTTGTCGTCCCCTGGTATCTCCTCCAGTAGGTCGTGTGCCGGAGAACAAGTACTGGAGATCCTCAGCAGTTTCCTTAAATAAATGTGTCGTGCAGACCGAGCGCCTTGTAGGTTTGGATTTTATATCTGGTGATGAAGTCCAATAAAGAGAAGATATTTTTTTATGGTGAATTATGAGCGGTTCCTCCGGTTCGTGCGCTGCCCTCTGTATTCTGTTTTTTTTTTTTTTTGGCTTAATTTCAGAAAGTGACTCATGGAGGCATTTTAAAAAGCCTTTTTTATTGTTCCTTCAAAAAGCTTTTATTTGACTCCCGGAGCAGTAGGCAGCTTTCCCGATGAAATCAAAGTGTTTTAGAAGAGGAACTTAAAGCGGTGACGTCTGCTCCGAAAAGTGACAAAAAGCAAATGTCAGTTTCCTCAATCTTCTGCACTTTATGTTATCAGAGGCCGTCCTGGTGGAAATGAAGGAAACAATGAGCATAGTGTAACATTGTATACAGGTCATTTATATACAGGTCATTTATATACAGGTCATTTATATACAGGTCATTTATATACAGGTCATTTATATACAGGTCATTTATATACAGGTCATTTATATACAGGTCATTTATATACAGGTCATTTATATACAGGTCATTTATATACAGGTCATTTATATACAGGTCATTTATATACAGGTCATTTATATACAGGTCATTTATATACAGGTCATTTATATACAGGTCATTTATATACAGGTCATTTATATACAGGTCATTTATATACAGGTCATTTATATACAGGTCATTTATATACAGGTCATTTATATACAGGTCATTTATATACAGGTCATTTATATACAGGTCATTTATATACAGGTCATTTATATACAGGTCATTTATATACAGGTCATTTATATACAGGTCATTTATATACAGGTCATTTATATACAGGTCATTTATATACAGGTCATTTATATACAGGTCATTTATATACAGGTCATTTATATACAGGTCATTTATATACAGGTCATTTATATACAGGTCATTTATATACAGGTCATTTATATACAGGTCATTTATATACAGGTCATTTATATACAGGTCATTTATATACAGGTCATTTATATACAGGTCATTTATATACAGGTCATTTATATACAGGTCATTTATATACAGGTCATTTATATACAGGTCATTTATATACAGGTCATTTATATACAGGTCATTTATATACAGGTCATTTATATACAGGTCATTTATATACAGGTCATTTATATACAGGTCATTTATATACAGGTCATTTATATACAGGTCATTTATATACAGGTCATTTATATACAGGTCATTTATATACAGGTCATTTATATACAGGTCATTTATATACAGGTCATTTATATACAGGTCATTTATATACAGGTCATTTATATACAGGTCATTTATATACAGGTCATTTATATACAGGTCATTTATATACAGGTCATTTATATACAGGTCATTTATATACAGGTCATTTATATACAGGTCATTTATATACAGGTCATTTATATACAGGTCATTTATATACAGGTCATTTATATACAGGTCATTTATATACAGGTCATTTATATACAGGTCATTTTATATACAGGTCATTTTATATACAGATCTTAAGGGGGTTCTCCGGTGCTTAGACATCTTATCCCCTATCCAAAGGATAGGGGATAAGATGCCTGATCGCGGGGGTCCTGCTGCTGGGGACCCCCGTGATCTTGCACGCAGCACCCCGTTTGTAATCAGTCCCCAAAGCGTGTTCGCTCCGGGTCTGATTACGGGCGACCACAGGGCCGGCGGCGTGTGACGTCACACCTGCGCCCCCATGTGACGTCACACGCCGCCCCTCAATGAAATCCTACGGGAGGGGGCGTGATAGCTGTCACGCCCCCTCCCGTAGCCATGCGTTGAGGGGCGGAGCGTGGCGTCACACGGGGGCGGAGGCGGGACGTCACACGCCGCCCGCCCTGTGGTCGCCGGTAATCAGACCCGGAGCGAACACGCTTTGGGGACTGATTACAAACGGGGTGCCGCGTGCAAGATCACAGGGATCCCCAGCGGCAGGACCCCCGCGATCAGGCATCTTTTTCCCTATCCTTTGGATAGGGGAAAAGATGTGTAAGCACCGGAGTACCCCTTTAAATATAATCAAGCTGCAACCCTTCTTATACATAGGAGCAGTATTATAGTAGTTACATTCTTGTATATAGGAGGCAGTATTATAGTAGTTATATTCTTGTATATAGGAGGCAGTATTATAGTAGTTATATTCTTGTATATAGGAGCAGTATTATAGTAGTTATATTCTTGTATATAGGAGCAGTATTATAGTAGTTATATTCCTGTATATAGGAGCAGTATTATAGTAGTTATATTCTTGTATATAGGAGCAGTATTATAGTAGTTATATTCTTGTATATAGGAGCAGTATTATAGTAGTTATATTCTTGTATATAGGAGCAGTATTATAGTAGTTATATTCTTGTATATAGGAGGAGTATTATAGTAGTTATATTCTTATAAGTACAACAGGTGCGGCACAGCTCACTCGATCGCCCCTCCCGTTCACGGACCGGACCGGACCTCAGTCCATATAACAATAGAAAGAAATGGAGTTGTCCAGAGCAGGATGTCAAGCAATACGATTTTTATTCAGCGGTAACCGTGGGTGATGACAAGGTGACGCGTTTCAGCCGCACTCAGCAGCCTTAGTCATGACTAAAGCTGCTGAGTGCGGCTGAAACGCATCACCTTGTCATCACCCACGGTTACCGCTGAATAAAAATCGTATTGCTTGACATCCTGCTCTGGACAACTCCATTTCTTTCTATAGTTATATTCTTGTATATAGGAGCAGTATTATAGTAGTTATAATCTTGTATATAGGAGGCAGTATTATAGTAGTTATATTCTTGTATATAGGAGCAGTATTATAGTAGTTATATTCTTGTATATAGGAGGTAGTATTATAGTAGTTATATTCTTGTACATAGGAGCAGTATTATAGTAGTTATAATCTTGTATATAGGAGGCAGTATTATAGTAGTTATATTCTTGTACATAGGATCAGTATTATAGTATATTCTTGTATATAGGAGCAGTATTATAGTAGTTATATGCTTGTATATAGGAGCAGTATTATAGTAGTTATATGCTTGCATATAGGAACAGTATTATAGTAGTTATATTCTTGTATATAGGAGCAGTATTATAGTAGTTATATTCTTGTATATAGGAGACAGTATTATAGTAGATATATTCTTGTATATGGGGCAGTATTATAGTAGTTATATTCTTGTATATAGGTGCAGTATTATAGCAGTTATATTCTTGTATATAGGAGCAGTATTATAGTAGTCATATTCTTGTATATAGGAGCAGTATTATAGTAGTTATATTCTTGTATATAGGGGGCATTATAGTAGTCATATTCTTGTATATAGAAGGCAGTATTATAGTAGTTATATTCTTGTATATAGGAGCATTATTATAGTAGTTATATTCTTGTATATAGGGGGCATTATAGTAGTCATATTCTTGTATAAAGAAGGCAGTATTATAGTAGTTATATTCTTGTATATAGGAGCATTATTATAGTAGTTATATTCTTGTATATAGGAGCAGTATTATAGTAGTTATATTCTAGTATATAGGAGTAGTATTATAGTAGTTATATTCTGTATACAGTAGCAGTATTATAGTAGTTATATTCTTGTATATAGGAGCAGTATTATAGTAGTTATATTCTTGTATATAGGAGCAGTATTATAGTAGTTACATTCTTGTATATAGGAGCAGTATTATAGTAGTCATATTCTTGTATATAGGAGGCAGTATTATAGTAGTTATATTCTTGTATATAGGGGGCATTATAGTAGTCATATTCTTGTATATAGGAGGCAGTATTATAGTAGTTATATTCTTGTATATAGGGGGCATTATAGTAGTCATATTCTTGTATATAGGAGCAGTATTATAGTAGTTATATTCTTGTATATAGGGGACAGTATTATAGTAGCTATATTCTTGTATATAGGAGAAGTATTATAGTAGTTATATTCTTGTATATAGGAGCAGTATTATAGTAGTTATATTCTTGTATATAGGAGCAGTATTATAGTAGTTATATTCTTGTATATAGGAGCATTATTATAGTAGTTATATTCTTGTATATAGGGGGCATTATAGTAGTCATATTCTTGTATATAGAAGGCAGTATTATAGTAGTTATATTCTTGTATATAGGAGCATTATTATAGTAGTTATATTCTTGTATATAGGAGCAGTATTATAGTAGTTATATTCTTGTATATAGGAGGCAGTATTATAGTAGTTATATTCTTGTATATAGGAGCAGTATTATAGTAGTTATATTCTAGTATATAGGAGTAGTATTATAGTAGTTATATTCTGTATACAGTAGCAGTATTATAGTAGTTATATTCTTGTATATAGGAGCAGTATTATAGTAGTTATATTCTTGTATATAGGAGCAGTATTATAGTAGTTATATTCTAGTATATAGGAGTAGTATTATAGTAGTTATATTCTGTATACAGTAGCAGTATTATAGTAGTTATATTCTTGTATATAGGAGCAGTATTATAGTAGTTATATTCTTGTATATAGGAGCAGTATTATAGTAGTCATATTCTTGTATATAGGGGGCATTATTATAGTAGTCATATTCTTGTATATTGAAGGCAGTATTATAGTAGTTATATTCTTGTATATAGGGGGCATTATTATAGTAGTCATATTCTTGTATATTGAAGGCAGTATTATAGTAGAAGGCAGATTATGCAAGAAGTCAGGTAAGTATTGCATTAAAATTCCACATCCCACTTAGGATTTAACATACAGACTTTGAAAATATCTTTAATTAATAACATGAGTAAGCGCAGGGCTCCCGTATAATGTTCTATATTAATCTGGCGTCTTGTCCGACGTTGTCATTCTGTCCTTGTCTGAACACTGGCGTGCTGCATTGCAGGGGTTTTTTGGCACATCACACGCTCTTATTGTGCACTCACATAAATTGGACAATTTCAAACAAAGCCAAAAAAAAGAAAAGAAAAGTCGCCTCCTGTGTCGCTTGTCAGTTCCGCTCGCTGTAACATTTCTGTAATGCGCGGTATCAGCTTTCAGCAGTTAATGATTTATGGAAATATAAAACTTTACCTCTGTACAACAACAAAAATTGGGATTATTAGAAATATATTTTCATATTGGTTGTGGGGTTTGTGTTATAGGACAGTTAAAGGACTAGTCCAGTGTTTCCCAACTAGGGCCTCCAGCTGTTGCAAAAATGCAACTTCAAGCATGCTCAGCCAAAGGCTGTTTGGGCATGCTGGGAGTTGTAGTTTTGCAATAACTAGAGACCCTAGTTGGGAAACACTGGACAAGACACTGCACAGGCTATATGCCATAGTTATATTCTTGTACAAAGGGGACAGTATTATAGCAGTTATATTCTTGTATATAGGAGCAGTATTATACTAGTTATATTCTTGTATATAGGAAGCAGTATTATAGTAGTTATATTCTTGTATATAGGAGCAGTATTATAGTAGTTATATTCTTGTATATAGGAAGCAGTATTATAGTAGTTATATTCTTGTATATAGGAGCAGTATTATAGTAGTTATATTCTTGTATATAGGAGCAGTATTATAGTAGTTATATTCTTGTATATAGGAGCAGTATTATAGTAATTATATTCTTGTATATAGGAGCAGTATTATAGTAGGTATATTCTTGTATATAGGAGCAGTATTATAGTAGTTATATTCTTGTATATAGGAGCAGTATTATAGTAGTTATATTCTTGTATATAGGAGCAGTATTATAGTAGTTATATTCTTGTATATAGGGGCAGTATTATAGTAGTTATATTCTTGTATATAGAGGCAGTATTATAGTGGTTATATTCTTGTATATAGGAGCAGTATTATAGTAGTTATATTCTTGTATATAGGGGCAGTATTATAGTAGTCATATTCTTGTATATAGGGGGCAGTAATATAGTAGTTATATTCTTGTATATAGGAGCAGTATTATAGTAGTTATATTCTTGTATATAGGAGGTAGTATTATAGTAGTTATATTCTTGTATATAGGAGCAGTATTATAGTAGTTATATTCTTGTATATAGGAGGCAGTATTATAGTAGTTATATTCTTGTATATAGGAGCAGTATTATAGTAGTTATATTCTTGTAAATAGGAGCAGTATTATAGTAGTTATGTTCTTGTATATAGGAGGCAGTATTATAGTAGTTATATTCTTGTATATAGGAGGCAGTATTATAGTAGTTATATTCTTGTATGTAGGAGCAGTATCATAGTAGTTATATTCTTGTACATAGGGACAGTATTATAGTAGTTATATTCTTGTAAATAGGAGCAGTATTATAGTAGTAATATTCTTGTATATAGGAGGCATTATTATAGTAATGATATTCTTGTATATAGGAGCAGTATTATAGTAGTTATATTCTTGTATATAGGAGCAGTATTATAGTAGTTATATTCTTGTATATAGGAGCAGTATTATAGTAGTTATGTTCTTGTATATAGGAGGCAGTATTATAGTAGTTATATTCTTGTATATAGGAGGCAGTATTATAGTACTTATATTCTTGTATATAGGAGCAGTATTATAGTAGTTATATTCTTGTACAAAGGAGCAGTATTATAGTAGTTATATTCTTGTATATAGGAGCAGTATTATAGTAGTTATATTCTTGTACATAGGAGCAGTATTATAGTAGTTATATTCTTGTACATAGGAGGCAGTATTATAGTAGTTATATTCTTGTACATAGGAGCAGTATTATAGTAGTTATATTCTTGTATATAGGAGCAGTATTATAGTAATTATATTCTTGTATATAGGGGCAGTATTATAGTAGTTATATTCTTGTATATATAGGAGGCAGTATTCTAGTAGTTATATTCTTGTATATAGGGGGCAGTATTATAGTAGTTATATTCTTGTATATAGGAGCAGTATTATAGTAGTTATATTCTTGTATATAGGAGCAGTATTATAGTAGTTATATTCTTGTATATAGGAGGCAGTATTATAGTAGTTATATTCTTGTATATAGGAGGCAGTATTATAGTAGGTATATTCTTGTATATAGGAGCAGTATTATAGTAGTTATATTCTTGTATATAGGAGCAGTATTATAGTAGGTATGTTCTTGTATATAGGAGCAGTATTATAGTAGTTATATTCTTGTATATAGGAGCAGTATTATAGTAGTTATATTCTTGTATATAGCAGCAGTATTATAGTAGTTATATTCTTGTATATAGGAGGCAGTATTATAGTAGCTATATTCTTGTATATAGGAGCAGTATTATAGTAGCTATATTCTTGTATATAGGAGCAGTATTATAGTAGTTATATTCTTGTATATAGGAGCAGTATTATAGTAGTTATATTCTTGTATATAGGAGCAGTATTATAGTAGTTATATTCTTGTATATAGGAGCAGTATTATAGTAGTTATATTCTTGTATATAGGAGCAGTATTATAGTAGTTATATTCTTGTATATAGGAGCAGTATTATAGTAGTTATATTCTTGTACATAGGAGGCAGTATTATAGTAGTTATATTCTTGTATATAGGAAGCAGTATTATAGTAGTTATATTCTTGTACATAGGAGGCAGTATTATAGTATTTATCAGTGCTCAAGGTTCCAATTCATTACAAATATCAGGATCTTTTGGCGCTAAGACCTCGATGACCCACCCACAACTTGTTGTTGTACTTCATTGTCTCTAAAGCAACCCAGATGACGAGATGAGGAGATTGTGTCCCGCATGGACTGATATTTCTAATACTGCGGGTAAAACCCAAAATATAACCAAATGAAAACCATGTGATGATCCAAGCAGAGGCGCAGCCTAATCTCCGGAATGATCCCGCATTGTGTAATCTTATCCCTCTTTTTTTTTCTTCTTTTTTTTGCTGTTCTCCTCTGTGACCATTCAACCTGTAAACAAAAGTTTATGGCCGCCTCAGGCCCGCTGCTCGCAAGGAATTTAATTTGGAAAAGTCAAACTTCTGTTTCTCTAATTTAGCTTCAGCTCTTTGATGCCAAAGGGTAGACAGGGGGGGAAGAAGTGTTTCAGGACACGGCGAGGAATGTGTGATTGCTGTCTTTCCACAATAGAAAAGGAATCAAAACTCACAAACAGCTAAGAAACTTCTGACTTTTTCTTTTGTTTTTCGAACCAGGTTGTCATAATAGAGGAGACACTGGTCTGTAAGTATTCAGGAGATTGTGGATGTCCCGACTCACTCAGGACCCCGGCTAATTCAAAAGATCTGATCTTTAGTTGGATTTCGATGACCTGTGTTCGTTTTCTGGTTTAAACATGGAACTGCAGTGTTTGTGTTTGAGTCTTTCAAATTTGTATGCAAGATTTGGCCTTCTTCAGGGTGTCTGTAGTTATTCTTCAGAGCATAGATCACATGACAAAAGTGGACAACCAAGCCTAAAACTAAGCTGAGACTTTCAGTTCTGTCCGTGAAGACAAGGAGGCGGTTCCTAAAAAGTTATCTGCACAGCATTACAGTAAAAAGGGACACAAGTGTATAGAGAAGACAATTGGAGCTCAGCCTCCCGCTCCCTGTGGAATCGCCTCTTCAAAGGTCACAGAGCATGCCCAGATACCTTTTCCTATTCATGTCAATGGGACAGATCCTGTCTACTGTCGCCTATGTCTATGGGACTTTCGGTAAAGCATATCTCCACATGCTGTTAAATACAGCTCAAGCAAGATGGCCCAAAATATTGTACAAAAAGTTAAATTTATGGAAAAAAATATTACAATCAGATTTTAGAAACTGATTAGCAAAAAAGAACATTTTCTAGTGTCTGTCTCTAATCAGTAAAATAAGATTCTTCTTAGGAAGGAGCACCGCTTTCCATGTATGGAGATTCAAAAAAAGGCTTCGCACTCCACGGCCCTTCATGGAAAAGTTATATACAAAGCAGCTCATTACACCTCATTCACAGGTAGCTAAAGCTGATGTTAGGGAATGCTACCTGTGAAGGTGGTGTGAAAGGGGTACTCCGCTGCTCAGCGTTTGGAACAAACTGTTCCGAACGCTTGAGCCAGCGTCGGGAGCTTGTGTCGTTATAGCTCCGCCCCCTCCTGATGTCACGCCCCGCCCCTCAATGCAAGTCTATGGGAGGGGGCGTGACGGCTGTCACGCCCCCTCCCATAGACTTGCATTGAGGGGGTGGGGCTATGACGTCACAAGCTCCCGGCTCCAGCGTTCAGAACAGTTTGTTCTAAATGCTGAGCAGCGGAGTACCCCTTTTAAGTATTATGCACTGATTACACCGATTGGCTCTGTGATTAGACGCTATCTGTATAAATTTCCTGTGTGTATCACATGTTGTCATGCTTGTAAAAGGCTGCAAGTGGGCAGCCGAAATGTCGTTATGATTTTCAGACGAAGAAACTACACTGAGCATCCACGTATATTGGAATGCAGCGGACTTCTTTGGTGTGGATATCTCATTCAACCCGTGGGTTGTTATCTGCTGGCACCCGGCATACCCATGGCATTTTCTTTGTTGTGCTGCTTCCTCCTGTTTTGTCCGTATGTATGTATGTATGTATGTATATATATATATATATATATCTATCATATATGTAACAGTAAGCCTTATCATTAGAAGCGGAAAGGTCACTGGCTCCTGAAAGGTCATTACACTCCTTTTCATCTGCTGTCACTATTATCTTGATTAGATTTTTTTGTTTATGTGTTTGGCACCAACTCATTTACTTTCTATGCAACTATCACAATGAGCTTTGTAATCATAAGAGGACAGGTCACTGCCTCCCTCAAGATCAGCAGACTCCTCTCCTTCTGCTGTCACCTTTTATCATGAATTGATCAGCTTCAAGGTGTTCTGTCCCCGCTCAATGTCTATGCAGTACTCACAATGTTACCACCAGAGGAGGACAGGTCACTGCCTCCCACAGGATCAGCACGCTCACCCTCTTCTGCTGTCACTTTTATCATGAATTGATCAGCTTCAAGGTGTTCTGTCCCCGCTCAATGTCTATGCAGTACTCACAATGTTACCACCAGAGGAGGACAGGTCACTGCCTCCCACAGGATCAGCACGCTCACCCTCTTCTGCTGTCACTTTTATCATGAATTGATCAGCTTCAAGGTGTTCTGTCCCCGCTCAATGTCTATGCAGTACTCACAATGTTACCACCAGAGGACAGGTCACTGCCTCCCACAGGATCAGCACGCTCATCCTCTTCTGATGTCACTTTTATCATGAATTGATCAGCTTCAAGGTGTTCTGTCCCCGCTCAATGTCTATGCAGTACTCACATTGTTACCACCAGAGGAGGACAGGTCACTGCCTCCCACAGGATCAGCACGCTCATCCTCTTCTGCTGTCCCCTTTTATCATGAATTGATCAGCTTCAAGGTGATCTGTCCTCACTCAGTGTCTATGCCGTTCCCATAATGAGTCACCAGCAAAGGACAGGTCACTGCTCCCCATGCGATCAGCACCCTCCTCTTCTTCCGCTGTCACTTTTAACATGATTTGATAGGCTACAGTGTGTTACCTCCCCACTCACTTCATTGTCTATGCATCTAGCACAATGAGCCATGTCATCCCAAGTGGTCAGGTCACTGCCTCCTACAAGGTCATCACACCCCTCTCCATCTGCTGTCATGATGTGATTAGCTGCAAGGTTTTCAACTCCCACTCACCCAATCATCACACTCCCTCGCCATTGGCTTTCTATATTATCGTGTTCTTCTTTCTCTTACAGGTACAATTATGTCCTTGTTCTCAGAATTGGCAGGGGTTCAATGGTCGGACCCCCAACAATCTTGTCATCCCTTATCCTGTGGGTAGCAGATAACTCATGCATATTGGAAAACAATCCTACGATCACAAGTTGACTGGCCATTGACTTCCGCAAGGTCATCCTACCCATAAAATACTGTAGAACTGTAAATAAAAATAGAAAATATCATGTAGAGAAAGATGGGCACTCACCCTTAAAATATATCTTTTATGGTTGTTTCATATTAAAATCCACTCTCCTGGCGAGGGAACAAGAAAAACACCGGCGTGCGCCGGTGTTTGTCTTGTTCCCTCACCAGGAGAGCGGTTTTTAATTTCAAGGAACAATAAAAGCTATGGTTTAAGGGTGAGTGCCCATCTTTCTCTACATGATATTTTTTTGTATGGATTCTGTTGCACTATATGCAACGTGAGCACCACCCTATGCACTTTATAGCCCGATATACACTCGGTATGTTCACACCCATGCTTTTGTTTTCTGTCGTCTCCAACATTTATAACAGTAGTGCCACCCGCCGATCCTCTTGTGCCTAGTGTCTGAAATTAGAATTGGTTTGTCTACCGTGTTCTACTGGCATCTTGACCGCCAACCAAAATATTCGAGGATACTTCCACCAGGTCTCCTTCCAATGCCATAAAAAAAATAACAAAGTTTTCCAAACCTTTGAAGAGCTTAAAGGGGTACTCTGGTGGAAAACTTTTTTTTTTTTTTTTAAATTAAGTGATGCCAGAAAGTTAAACAGATTTGTAAATTACTTCTATTAAAAAATCCTAATCCTTCCAGTAATTATTAGTGGCTGTGTACTACAGAGGAAGTTCTTTTCATTTTGGATTTCTTTTCTGTCATGACCACAGTGCTCTCTGCTGACACCTCTGTCCATGTCAGGAACTGTCCAGAGCAGGAGAAAATTCCCATAGCAAACCTATGCTGCTCTGGACAGTTCCTGATATGGACAGAGGTGTCAGCAGAGAGCACTGTGGCCGTGACAGAAAAGAAATCCAAAAAGAAAATAATTTCCTCTGTAGTATACAGCTGCTAATAAGTACTGCTAGGATTAAGATTTTTTTAATAGAAGTCATTTACAAATCTGTTTAACTTTCTGGCACCCGTTGATTTAAAAAGTTTTTCACTGGAGTACCCCTTTAAAGGGGTACTCCGCCCCTATACATCTTATCCCCTATCCAAAGCAAAGGGGATAAGATGTCAGATCGCCAGGGTCCCGCTGCTGGGGACCCCGGGGATCGCTGCTGCAGCACCCTGCTATCATTACTGCGCAGAGCGAGTTCGCTCTGTGCGTAATGACGGGCAATACAGGGGCCGGAGCATCGTTACGTCACGGCTCCGCCCCTCATGACGTCACGGCCCGCCCCCGTCAATACAAGTCTATGGGAGGGAGCGCAGCGGTCGTCACGCCCCCTGCCATAGACTTGCATTAAGGGGACTGACCGTGATGTCGTATGGGGCGGGGCCATGACCTCACGCTGCTCCGGCCCCTGTATCGCCCGTCATTACGCACAGAGCGTACTCGCTCTGCGCAGTAATGATAGCGGGATAAGATGCCAGGGGCGGAGCACCCCTTTAAGGAGGTCATTTGAGAGATGTAGACACTAGAGTAGAGCTCTGATGTATGTGGCCATATGTTCAGGTATGTAAGGTTAGCTTTTCATGGTGTAATTTGCTCCTTCTTAAAGGGGTACTCCAGTGAAAAACTTTTTAAATCTACTGGTGCCAGAAAGTTAAACAGATTCGTAAATGAATTCTATTAAAAAATCTTAATCCTTCCAGTACTACTTAGGTCACACAGGGGGAGATTTATCAAAACCTGTGCAGAGGAAGAGTGGTGCAGTTGCCCATAGCAACCAATCAGATTGCTTCTTTCATTTTCCACAGGCCTCTAAAGAGGCCTGTGGAAAATGAAAGATGCAATCTGATTGGTTGCTATGGGCAACTGCCCCACTCTTCCTCTGCACAGGTTTTGATAAATCTCCCCCACAGAGTGAATTACTTAGCACAGGATAAGGCTAAACCTGCGGTAAAGAGAATAGTCTATGCTCCATACTGAGGCATGATGGGAGTCGCACTAAAAAACAAAAATTCAAAAAAATTTACAATTAGAAAAAAAAAAATTAAATAAATATTGGGGATTTTTTTTCTTCCATGCATTATAGAAACTTTATTGTAACTTAGGGAGCAGTCAAGGTTACCCTTCAAAATTCTACAAGGGTTTTGGGAATAAGATGTCATGAAAGCCATATTGAAAGGAAAATGAATGTAATGATTTAATGTAGCTTAATGTATAGCGGCTAAGCGAGCATTACATCATCCAGCGCGCCAATGCCAAGTCTCCGCTGCCTCATGTGAAAGGATTGCGTTGCGACATCTCACACATTTTTACGAGCTGTGAACAGGCCACATAAAGCAGGTTTTAGCATCTCACATAACATGACATTGTCCCAGAAACTTGGGGCTTCTCAAAATCTCCACCTGTCAGGACCCTCATCTGGTGGGAAAGACGTCTCCTTCCATGTTTCTACATCTGTACTCTTCAAAAAGTCTTTGACATTTAGGGCTACGAGGCCAAAGCCCAAAACGTTGTGTTCCAACAGTCAGGTCCAACATCAGCGACACACAACATCGAGGAACGAAAACCCTAAAAGGGAAGGTCCATTTCGGAATCCCTTCTCCTCTTAGTGTATCACTTAAAGGGGTACTCCGGTGGAAAACTTAAATAAAATAAAAAAAAATCAACTGATCCCAGTCAGATTCACACACTGGGAAGGGGCGTTCCCCAGCAGGCGTGACATCATCGGAAGTCATACGGGGAGAACTTCCTCCCCCACTCTGCTACACACAGCCCAGAGCAGTTCCGTGTGAGATGAGCTATGATTGGATAAGGCTGCACACACCTCCCTCAGCACTCCAGACTGCATTTCCTGATTTTGGACTTCTGCCAGGTCAGCAGGAGTCCAAAGTCTGTGCAAAAGATGGGGGGGGGGAGAATGTGCTCTGGACAAGTAGGGAGACACCTAGTGGCAGCTTTTTAAAACACAAATAAAACATAGAAAACTTTTTTTTTTTTTAAGCAAAGTACAGTGATCCCTCAACTTACGATGGCCTCAACATACAATAGTTTCAGCATACAATGGTCTTTTCTGGACCATTGTGACTTGAAACCAGACTCGACATGCGATGCTACGGACAGTCCAGATCTGTGGCACGTGTTAATGGCTGGAAGAACCAACCAATCAAGATGGTCATTTACTGGTAAAACCCCTGTATTACTGAAGTGTATGCACTGACTGGTGTCTAGTAGCGCCCCCTACAGTACAGAGAGGTATTACATGTTCTGTACTCTTTACCTGTACCAGGGTTAGCTGCTCCTTTGGACACCAGGTGAGGGCGGCTCCATGTTACTTTTTTAGGACACTGTGTACTGTACAGGACCCTGAAGAAGCTCCTGTCCTCTACATAGACAGTGATTACAGCCCCCAGCAGATCTTTCTTACTTTTATATGTAAGAATTTGCTTTATCTATATTAGTTATCTACCTATTTTTCTTTAATCCTCACTTTTTCCTATTTTTAATGACATTTTGGTGGCTTCAGAACCAATTTCCAGGTTTCCATAGAGTTATGGTCTCAACATACAATGGTCTCAACATACAATGGTCGTCCTGAAACCAATTAATATTGTAACTTGAGGGACCACTGTACATTAGAAAGATTTTTTATTTACCTATAGCAAAAATTAGTTTTAATGAGTGGCCATTTAGTGTTCAGTCATCTAGATCTATAGATTTAGAGGTCCATCTGGACCCCCCCCCCCCACCCATAGATGCCCCTCACTCAGAATTGTAAACGTGTCCGTAACCTCCAATGAAGCCCTGACGTGTCCCAAGAAGTGGTACGGTAAATCCTTCTAAGTACTATATTGGTTCGTAATTAAAATTCTGGTCAAACGATTACTATGGTTGCTTTGCCCTGTAACATAGTCTTTAGCGTTTACATTGAGCAGAACGTTTATCCGGCGTCCTCCCCGCTTCTTTCATGTCCGAAATAGACCTGTAATGAGCGAGGACTCACATAAAGCGCTAATTCCAAAATTACAGATCTGAAGCCAAATTGCCGGGTGCTCGCACTTCCCCTTCACTCTCTACTGACTCTGGGAATTCCTCCATTGTGCGGGAGGAGGAGGCGGCGGCCATCGCTCTGCATTACTCAACTTAAGAGCATAGCAAAATAATTTCTAGAGATGGTTTCGGGGGATAATATTCCTTATTGAGCGGCATCATACCGGCCTCGTAATAACAGCTGCAGGGGATTGGTTTCTCCTCTGGAATGCCTTTGGTGCACACATATTGTTATGCGTCCTCTTAGAAGCGAAAATATTTAATGATATTAAACAGGTGTGACCTCCGACCCCGCGTCTAGTGTCAGGGCTTGTTTTACTCAATAACGCGTATAGATACAGTGGTGGAGACCGGGTGCTCCTCACAACATGTCAATGAGGATCACTAAACCGAACATCCGCAATATAACAGTTGTCTCCTATATGTGGCCCAGAGGGTGGAAATTCTTTATTTTTTTTACCTTGGTGGGGGTGCGGGCTCTAGGACATTGGTCACAAACTGTGGCCCTCCAAATGTTGCAAAAGTTCAACTCCCAGCATGCCTAGACAGCCAAACACCTGTCTGCCTCCTCCAGAGGATCCACACATGGTAGGTAAATCAAGGCTTCCCTTTTGCAAAACTTCAACTCCCAGCATGCCCGGGCAGCCGAACACCTATCTGCCTCCTCCAGAGGATCCACACATGTTAGGTAAATCAAGGCTTCCCTTTTGCAAAACTTCAACTCCCAGCATGCTCGGACAGCCGAACACCTGTCTGCCTCCTCCAGAGGATCCACACATGTTAGGTAAATCAAGGCTTCCCTTTTGCAAAACTTCAACCCCCAGCATACCCGGACAGCCGTTGGCTGTCCGGGCATGCTGGGAGTTGAAGTTTTGCAACATTTGGAGGGCCACAGTCTGAGACCACTGATCTAGGAAAAAACGGGCCTTTAGCTCCCTTATCAGGAGGATAGAGACTTTAAAGGGGTTATCCAGGAAAATACTATATATATATATATATATATATATATATATATATATATACACACACACACATTTGGCTACAGAAAGTTAAACAGATTTGTAAATGTAAATGACTTCTCTTAAAAAAAATCTTAATCCTTTCAGTACTTATGAGCTTCTGAAGTTAAGGTTGTTCTTTTCTGTCTAAATCCTCTCTGATGACACGTGTCTCGGAAAACGCCCAGTTTAGAAGAGGTTTGCTATGTGGATTTGCTTCTAAACTGGGCGTTTCCCGAGACAGGGGTCACCAGAGAGGATTTAGACAGAAAAGAACAACCTTAACTTCAGAAGCTCATAAGTACTGAAAGGATTAAGATTTTTTTAATAGAAGTAATTTACAAATCTGTTTAACTTTCTAGAGCCAGTTGAGATATATATATATATATATATATATATATATGTATATGTATATGTTTTTTCCTGGAATACCCCTTTAATGGCATAAATCTATTATATAGAATCGGTGTGTATTGTTGATAGCGCCAAAACCAGACTACCCCATTATCTGTGAGGCGTGACCCCTATAGTCCATCATTGGGCCGTTCTTCACTCTCTCTGCGGGAATCACTGGGAATATCAGGGTAAGAATTCCATGGGCTCCAGCACTTGGATCCCGTCCAGCACTCGGATATTGATGTTCTGACCTCTTCTTGTTTTCGGCTCTGGTTGTTACAGTCCAGGGATTGTGTTCTGGAAACTGTAGAAGTCGACGTTCACTTTTTCTTCTGCCCGAAATAAACTGCAATGAGAAGGGGGGAAAAAAAAAAAAATCCCATAAAACTAAAGCTCTGATTAAATGTAAAGCAAAACAGTATTTATCTCTGGGAGGGTTTATTTGCCCTTTCGCAGGTGGTTTGGTAGATTCCTATCTGGGTTACACTTCGGGAGCCGCTCTGTAATTTGGTAGGACCGGTTGTGTAATGGAAACGTTGGCGTCTGTATGATCTGCTTTTTATGAAGTGTTTTGTATGATGTCAAGTGTAGAAATGCGCATTTACTGCTCCAGACGGCAATCTGCGACTACATCTCCCAGCGAAAAAAATGTAAAATAATTCCCTTTAAATCCCTAATTCGTGGTTCCAAAAAGTAGATTGATAGACAACAGTGACAACCTTATTTGACCTTTGGAAGTTCCATGAATAAAAGGGTCATGTGAGGTTGAAGATGGTTATAGATTAGGATTGGCTGAACCGATTTATTTATACAGGGATCCCTCAACATACAATGGCCTCAACATACAATAGTTTCAACATACAATGGTCTTTTCTGGACCATTGTAACTTGAAACCAGACTCCACATACAATGCTATGGAATCTGTGAAACGTGTCAAGGGCTGGAAGAACCGACCAATCAGAATGGACATTCACTGGTAAAACCCCTGTATTACTGAAGTGTATGCACTGACTGGTGTCTGGTAGCGCCCCCTACAGTACAGGGAGGTATTACATGTTCTGTACTCTTTACCTGTATAAGGCTGGGTTCACACTACGTTTTCTCCCATACGGGAGCGCATACGGCAGGGGAGAGCGAAAACCTCGCGCTCCCCTATGCCTTCGTATGCGCTCCCGTGTGTCATTCATTTCAATGAGCCGGCCGGAGTGAAACGTTCGGTCCGGTCGGCTCATTTTTGCGCCGTATGCGCTTTTCCCCCGGACCTAAAACTGTGGTCAACCACGGTTTGAGGTCCGGTCGTAAAAGCGCGAACGTTTCACTCCGGCCGGCTCATTGAAATGAATGACACACGGGAGCGCATACGAAGGCATACGGGAGCGCGAGGTTTTAGCTCCCCCCTGCCGTATGCGCTCCCGTATGGGAGAAAACGTAGTGTGAACCCACCCTTACTGAAGTGTATGCACTGACTGGTGTCTGGTAGCGCCCCCTACAGTACAGTGAGGTATTACATGTTCTGTACTACTCTTTACCTGTATTACTGAAGTGTATGCACTGACTGGTGTCTGGTAGCGCCCTCTACAGTACAGGGAGGTATTACATGTTCTGTACTACTCTTTACCTGTATTACTGAAGTGTATGCACTGACTGGTGTCTGGTAGCGCCCCCTACAGTACAGGGAGGTATTACATGTTCTGTACTCTTTACCTGTATTACTGAAGTGTATGCACTGACTGGTGTCTGGTAGCGCCCCCTACAGTACAGGGAGGTATTACATGTTCTGTACTCTTTACCTGTATTATTGAAGTGCATGCACTGACTGGTATCTGGTAGCACCCCCTACAGTACAGGGTGGTACTACATGTTCTGTACTCTTTACCTGTATTACTGAAGTGTATGCACTGACTGGTGTCTGGTAGCGCCCCCTACAGTACAGGGAGGTACTACATGTTCTGTACTCTTTACCTGTACCAGGGTTAGCTGCTCCTTTGGACACCAGGTGAGGGCGGCTCCATTTTCCATTTTTTAGGACAATGTGTGTTCTGTGCAGGACCCTGAAGAAGCTCCTGTCCTCTACATAGACCAGTGTTTCCCAAAGAGGGTGCCTCCAGCTGTTGCAAAACTACAACTCCCAGCATGCCCGGACAGCCGAAGGCTGTCCGGGCATGCTGGGAGTTGTAGTTTTCCAACAGCTGGAGGCACCCTCTTTGGGAAACACTGACATAGACAGTGATTACAGCTCCCAGCAGATCTTTATTACTTTTATATGTAAGGATTTTCTTTATCTATATTAGTTATCTACTTATTTATCTTTAATCCTCACTTTTTCCTATTTTTGGATGACACTTTGGGGGTTTCAGAACCAATTACCAGGTTTTCATAGAGTTATGGTCTCAACATACAATGGTTTCAACATACAATGGTCGTCCTGGAAGAGATTAATATTGTAACTTGAGGGACCACTGTACTATTAATGGAAAATATACAATATAACTTAAATTTATACATTTAAATTCCTACTTGAGTCCGGTGGGAAGCCCTCCTAACGGCTGTCAATAACTCCGCCCACTGGACTCATAAGCCCAAAGTGAGCAAGGGAATTAATTGATATAAATTTGAAATTATATGGAAACTTTTCCTTAAAAACTGTATATAAATGTATTCAAATCCTCCTACTCTGTAACATGCTGCCTACAAAGATGAAGATTTGACTGATTTCCATCCGACCAATGAACCATTTACACAGCTGTTTAGGTTACAGCATTAGTTTCTAGGAGCTGCAGCATTTCTGGATTGCTGGGCAGCTTTAGTTTCTAGGAGCTGCGGCATTTCTGAATTGTTGGGCAGCATTATTTTCTAGGAGCTGCGGCATTTCTGGATTGTTGGGCAGCATTAGTTTCTAGGAGCTGCAGCATTTCTGGATTGTTGGGCAGCATTAGTTTCTAGGAGCTGCAGCATTTCTGGATTGTTGGGCAGCATTAGTTTCTAGGAGCTGCAGCATTTCTGGATTGTTGGGCAGCATTAGTTTCTAGGAGCTGCAGCATTTCTGGATTGTTGGGCAGCATTAGTTTCTAGGAGCTGCAGCGTTTCTGGATTGTTGGGCAGCATTAGTTGGAGCTGCTTCTTATTGGATTTCTGGACTGTTGGGTAGCATTAGTTTCTAGGAGCTGCAGCATTTCTGGATTATTGGGCAGCATTAGTTTCTAGAAGCTGCAGCATTTCTGGATTATTGGGCAGCATTAGTTTCTAGGAGCTGCCGAATTTCTGGATTGTTGGGCAGCATTAGTTTTTTGGAGCTGCAGCATTTCTGGATTGTTGGGCAGCATTAGTTTCTAGGAACTGCAGCATTTCTGGATTGTTGGGCAGCATTAGTTTCTAGGAGCTGCAGCATTTCTGGATTGTTGGGCAGCATTAGTTTCTTGGAGCTGCAGCATTTCTGCATTGTTGGGCAGTAGTATAAAGGAACATTCCAATACTGATATTATGATTTTTTAGGCGTTTTTACCTAGGACTAGACGTACCTTTTAATATTCAGCACTGCCTGACTGTAGACACTGGATTATGATGCGATCTCTGTGGACGTGCCGCCGGGTTGAGGTGCAGAACTAATGGCGTAAGCTGCAGACAAGTAGCCATTGGGATCTCTACAAAGTGTTTGGAAACATAAATGATTAGGAGAAATGAGATCCTCCAGTTCCACCTAAAGCTGTGTAACATCTGTTGGCGCATTCCGCGAAACCTTCAAAGGAATTTCTGCTCTCTGCGGGGTTATTCTGTATGGTTATGATTCTCATATGTGCTGTCTGTTTTATTACCTGTGTACAGAGTGGCGGCCATTGATCTGGTGCCCATGCAGATTAGTAACATGGCACGTGATGGCGCATTTCCAGCTTCTCCCTCCACTTAGTAGAGCGTTGTTTTGTTTGCATTGAAGTTTCAGGGAAGGAAGGAGAAGGGGTGGGGGGGGGGGGGGGGGTTCACATAATTACACAATGTCATTCCCAGACTGTGACCTTCCATTTGTTGCTGGGAACACAACAGGTTTGTGACATTGACGGCAGCTGGGATTTATTGGTGACTGGTGCCATGAAGCACAAATGGCAGAGACATTTGCAAAAATTTCCACGGTATTGGATGACTTTAACAAGCCGTGCGGTATCTAATGGTACAAAGTCAGCGCTGGAACTCTGCCCCTGTTTAAAGGGGTACTCTGGTGGAAAACTTTTTTTTATTTTTTTAAATCAACTGGTGCCAGAAAGTTCTACAGATTTGTGAATGACTTCTATTAAAAAATCTTAATCCTTCCTGTACTTATTAGCTGCTGAACACTACAGAGGAAATTATTTTCTTTTTGGAACACAGAGCTCTCTGCTGACATCATGACCACAGTGCTCTCCGCTGACATCTCTGTCCATTTTGAGAACTATCCAGAGTCGGAGAAAATCCCCATGGAAAACATATGCTGCTCTGGAAAGTTCTTAAAATGGACAGAGATGTCAGCAGAGAGCACTGTGCTCGTGATGTCAGCAGAGAGCTCTGTGTTCCAAAAAGAAAAGAATTTCCTCTGTAGTATTCAGCAGCTAATAAGTACTGGAAGAATTAAGATATTTTAATAGAAGTAATTTACAAATCTGTTTAACTTTCTGGCACCAGTCGATTAAAAAAAAAAGTTTTCCACCAGAGTACCCCTTTATGTTACTATGACTCTTTTCATGTCCATTGAATGTTGGGGGTTGTAGTCACATAATACTGATTACGAGAACATTTGGTGGAGGCTGCCTCATGGAGCGAATAGGAGGAGCAGCTATAGAGAGTAAATCTAGTAGTGTCTATGTTAGGGGGTCTCGTATGGATGCTGTATGTGACTGTGGACCACGTGGGATCCGATCCACTATTGTGCTAAGAGTTGTAGACACCATTGGATAGCTGTAGTGTATAGGGTATAAAGGCAGTCTGCACTTTTCAGAGGGATAACTTGTAACTTTTGGGCCCCAGTACAAAATGTGTAGTAGGGCCCCATGTGTCAATTATAATACTGGTGTCTTCATATGGGCCAGAAGTATCTTAGGGCCCGGTATGACTGCTACCTTTGCAACCCCTATAGTTATGGCCCTGGTAACTTTTTGGAGCTGATGGTGGTTGCCAAGCTTAAAGTGGTATTCCGGGCAAAAACATTTTATCCCCTATCCAAAGTATAGGGGATAAGATGTCTGATCGCGGAGGGCCGCTGCTGGGACCCCCCTGTGATCTCCCTGCAGGACTGCATCTCTAGTTTTGGAAATCCTCCAGGTTTCCAGGACTGGGGACGTGACGTCACGCCACGCCCCCTCCATTCATGTCTATGGGAGGGGGCGTCACGCCCCCTCCCATAGGCATGAATGGAGGTGGCGTGACGTCACGTCCCCAGTCCCGGAGGTTTCCGAAACTGGAGACGCAGTCCCCTCATAGAATGCGGGTGCTGCAGGGAGATCGCGGGGGGGGGAAGGGGGGGTTCCCAGCTGCCCCCCCCTGTGATCAGACATCTTATCCCCTATTCTTTAGATAGGGGATAAAATGTTTTTGCCCGGAATACCCCTTTAATAAAGTAAAGTTATATTTCTTAGTCAAATGCCAAGAAGGCGGGGCCGAGCTGTTTAAGTGCCACTGTCTGGCACACCACCTAGCTTACCCTAATCTCTCAGCACCTCCTTGATTATAATCCAAGCCCCGTATGTCAATCAAGGAAGGGCTGTAAGGTGAAGGTGGTTGTCAAAGATATAACATTGTCTATTCATTTCTCAGCCAAGTGTCAAGTCGGCGGAGCTTAGCTGCTCAAGTGCCACAATCTGGCACACCACCTCACTCACTTTCCAGACCCTCCTTGGTTGTAAGCCAGTCTCTGCACATCAATCAAGGAGAAGCTTGGAGGCAAGGGCAAGCCAGGAGGTGTGCCAGGCTGTGACACTTGAGCTGTTCGGCTCCGCCTCCTTGACACTTGGTTGAGAAATTAAAAAGGTGATTTTTCTGAGCCTGGCAACGGCTATCCAGTGGTGTCTGCAACTCTGAGCAACAACTACATCTGACGGATTCACTTAAATCTGGCCCTGGAGGTCATGAATATTATTACATTTGCCGCTGTATATATTTTTTTTGTAATTACTAGTTACATCTTTTCTGTATTTTATATTTATTTAATTTTTTTTTTTTTGTGTTTTCTTTTACAGAACCGCGAAACCATTCCAGCTTCCCAAAAGGTAAATAAATTTTAAAAATTCATTTTTTTTTAATTCTATATTAAAATTATATATATATATTTTTTTTTAAATTATAAATTATTATAATTATATTTATGGCATCAATGTACGAGGTGGCGTAAAGAAGTAGAGCATGTATTGGCAAATCTCCTTGTTCATTGTTGAGTGCTTCTGAATTTTTGCCCTGATGCTGCAGCGCCTCTTGTCTGTAGCCAGTTATTGTCTATCCCTTCCTGTTTCTTGACTTTTCTGTATGTTTTACAGTATATACTAGTTGGTTCTAACCAAAAAACAAAATTACAATCCCCAGCCTGCCCCGACAGCCTGCAGACCTTGGCCCTCTATGATGCAGATGCTGCAGCACCTCTTTTCTGTTCCCACATGCTTTATCCTTTCTTTTGCTTGTGACTTGTGCTTAAAGTAACACATCATCGGAAAACGTGCACACGGTTCAATTTTTAAATCCTGTTTTAATGTTAGACATATTTTTTAAAGAATTTTCCATTTTACCTATTTTATCTATATTATACAATAATCATCAAATCTTGTTGTTCCAATTCTGGCCACAAGGCTTAGTTTTAAGCCCAGACTTCCTGTTCTGTCTGTGATGATGAGGAGGAGGTCGCTGGAAAGTGATCGGTACAGCATTACAGTCCGAGGTGACACTAGAGAAGGCAAAGTATTCACAATAAATGTTGCTCACAGCTCGGCCCACCCCTCCCTGTATAATAAACTCTGTAAAAGGTCACAGAGCATGCCCAGAAGAATTTCCCATTCTAATTTTAATGGGACAGCTCCAGTCTATTGTTGCCTATATTCTTGGGGCTTGCAACAAATCATATCTGTAAATGCTGTTTAAAAATAGTACAAAAAATGTACAAAAAAATAAAAAAAATAGAAATGGATTATTTAAAAAGAACATGTTTCAGTAAATACGGTAGCTCTTATCTGAAAACATATATATCTTTTATTTTTATTTTTTTTAGGTGACAAATTTACTTTAAGTATTTTGCATTCCTCTATATCAGTGTTTTACTAACCAAGGTACCTCCAGCTGTTGCAAAACTACATCTCTCAGCCTTCGGCTGTCCAGGCATGCTGGGAGATGTACACTGCTCAAAAAAATAAAGAGAACACTTAAACAACACAATGTAACTCCAAGTCAATGACACTTCTGTGAGATCCCACTGTCCACTCAGGAAGAAACACTGATTGACAATCAATTTCACATGGAACAGACAACAGGTGGAAATTATAGGCAATTAGCAAGACACACCCAATAAAGGAGTGGTTCTGCGGGTGGTGACCACAGGAGACGTGGAGGAGGCCGTAGGAGGGCAACAACCCAGCAGCAGGACCTCTACCTTTGCCTTTGTGCAAGGAGGAGCAGGAGGAACACTGCCAGAGCCCTGCAAAATGACCTCCAGCAGGCCACAAATGTGCATGTGTCCACTTAAACGGTCAGAAACAGACTCCATGAGGGTGGTATGAGGGCCCGATGTCCACAGGGGGGGATTGTGCTTACAGCCCAACACCGTGCAGGATATCTGGCATTTGCCAGAGAACACCAAGATTGGCAAATTCTCCACTGGTGCCCTGTGCTCTTCACAAATGAAAGCAGGTTCATACTGAACACATGACAGAGTCTGGAGACGCCGTGGAGAACGTTCTGCTGCCTGCAACATCCTCCAGCATGACCGGTTTGGCAGTGGGTCAGTAATGGTCTGGGGTGGCATTTCTTTGGGGGGCCGCACAGCCCTCCATGTGCTTGCCAGAAAGCCTGACTGCCATTAGGTACTGAGATGAGATCCTCAGACCCCTTGTGAGACCATATGCTGGTGCGGTTGGCCCTGGGTTCCTCCTAATACAAGACAATACTAGACCTCATGTGGCTGGAGTGTGTCAGCAGTTTCTACAAGAGGAAGGCATTGATGCTATGGACTGGCCGCCCCTTCCCCAGACCTGAATCCGTTTGAGCACATCTGGGACATCTCTCTCCATCCACCACAGACTGTCCAGGAGTTGGCGGATGCTTTAGTCCAGGTCTGGGAGGACATCCCTCAGGAGACCATCCTCCACCTCATCAGGATCATGCCCAGGCATTGTAGGGAGGTCATACGGGCACGTGGAGGCCACACACACTACTGAGCCTCATTGGGACTTATTTTAAGGACATTACATAAAGTTGGATCGGTCTGTAGTGGGGTTTTCCACTGTGATTTTGAGTGTGACTCCATATCCAGACCTCCATGGGTTGATACATTTGATTTCCATTGATCATTTTTGTGTGATTTTGTTGTCAGCACATTCATCTATGTAAAGACGAAAGTATTTCATACGATTAGTTCATTCATTCAGATCTAGGATGTGTTATCTTAGTGTTCCCTTTATTTTTTTTGAGCAGTGTAGTTTTGCAACCACTGGAGACGTCCTGGTTAGGAAACACTTATTTGTCTCCAACCAACAGCTCTTAGCCCTCCATAGCATAGATGCTGCAGCACCTCTTGTCTGTAGCCTGTGACGCCAATTCTATCCAATTAAATCCACCGCCTATATATTTTGCTTGGTTTTTCCAGCATAATATTTATCGTCTGTGCCCGACTAGTGGTTCGCCAGCCGCAGGCTATCATGGCACGCTGGGGTTGTAGTTTCGCAGCAGCTGGAAAGCGACCAGTTGTAGACCGCTGATATATAGCGTTCCCTTTGTGACGCTTTCCACTCCATCATACAAAGGTATTTTCTTATGCCAGAGTCAAGCTAATATTTACTTAACCTGTTCAGGACCCATGACGTATGCATACGTCATGGCGTTTTCCGGTCTCTGCCGCGCGCCGGGCAGAGATCGGAACTGGATGCCTGCTGAAATCCTTCAGCAGGCATCCAGGGCAAACGCCGAGGGGGGCCATGTAGGCCCCCCATGTCGGCGATCGCCGCAAATCGCAAGGGAAATCGCCCTTGCGATCTGCGGCGATACCGGGCTGATCGGGTCTCTGGGACCCGACCGCCCGGTAATTTCGCATGATCCCGGCTGTCGCAGACAGCCAGGACCATGCTGGAGTATCGGAGCGAGGTGGCAAGCCTGCCACCTCCTCCAATCCCCTGCGATCTGTCGGTTAGTTAACCGACCAATCGCAGGAGGGGGGGCGGTTACTTCTTCCCGTCCTGCCCGGCCCCTGAAAGTCCGGAGAGGACGGGAGGAAGACCGGAGGACGCGGCAGGGGACGGGGGAGTGCTGGGGACCGGCCCCGGTACTTACCTCGTCCCTGAAGACCCGGATCCAGACGATGAAGACGGCGGCGGCGGCGACAGGTGAGTAGATCTTCAGCCGCGGTCGGGCCCTTTACAGCAATGCACGTCGCCGTAAAGCGACATGCATTGCTGTAATAGGACCCTGTAAACTACAACTCCCAGCATGCCCAGACAGCCCTTGGCGTCTGGGCATGCTGGAAGTTGCAGTTTTGCAACATCTGGAGGTACACAGTTTGGAGACCACTGTGCCCTTCCAGATGTTGCAAAACTACACATCCTCAGCATGCCCTTACTGTCCAGGCATGCTGGGAGTTGTAGTTCTGTAACATCTGGCCCTTCAGATGTTGCAGAACTACAACTCCCAGCATGCCTGGACAGTTTTGGCATACTGGGAGTTGTAGTTTTGCAACATCTGGAAGGGCACAGATTGGGAACCACTGTATTAGTGGTCTGCAAACTAGTCCTCCAGATGTTGCAAAACTACAACTCCAAGCATGCTGGGAGTTGTAGTTCGGCAACATCTGGCTCTAAAGATGTTGCCGAACTACTACTCCCAGCATGCCTGAGAATGTTTGGGAGTTGTGGTTTTGCAACAGCTGGAGGCACACTGGTTGGGAAACATTGTTTCCTAACTCAGTGTTTCCCAACCCGTGTGCCTCCAGCTGTTGCAAAACCACAACTCCCAAACATTCTCAGGCATGCTGGGAGTTGTAGTTTTGCAACAGCTGGAGGTCCCCCCCCTGTGAATGTACAGGGTACACTCACATGGGCAGGGGGCTTACAGTGAGTATCGGGCTGCAAGTTTGCGATGCAGCAAATTTTGCGCGGCAGCTCAAACTCGCTGTAATCCCCCCGCCCGTGTGACTGTACCCTAAAAACACTACACTACACTAACACAAAATAAAATAAAAAGTAAAAAACACTACATATACACATACCCCTACACAGCCCCCCTCCCTCCCCAATAAAAATGAAAAACGTCTGGTACGCCACTCTTTCCAAAATGGAGCCTCCAGCTGTTGCAAAACAACAACTCCCAGTATTGCCAGACAGCCGTTGACTGTCCAGGCATGCTGGGAGTTTTACAACAGCTGGAGGCACCCTGTTTGGGAATCACTGGCGTAGAATACCCCTATGTCCACCCCTATGCAAATCCCTAATTCAGGCCTCAAATGCACATGGCGCTCTCACTTTGGAGCCCTGTCGTATTTCAAGGCAATAGTTTAGGGTCACATATGGGGCATCGCCGTACTCGGGAGAAATTGCCTTACAAATCTTGGGGGTCTTTTTCTCCTTTCACCCCTTATGAAAAGGTGAAGTTGGGGTCTACACCAGCATGTTAGTGTAAAAAAAATAAACTTTTTACACTAACATGCTGGTGTTGCCCTATACTTTTCATTTTGACAAGAGGTAAAGGGGAAAAAAGCCCCACAAAATTTGTAACACAATTTCTCCCGACTACGCAGATACCCCATATGTGGGCGCAAAGTGCTCTGGGGGCGCACAACAAGGCCCAGAAGGGAGAGTGCACCATGTACATTTGAGGTGATTTGGCCAGGGGTGGCTGATTGTTACAGCGGTTTTGACAAACGCAAAAAAAACAAAACCCCACATGTGACCCCATTTCGGAAACTAGACCCCTCACGGAATGTAATGAGGGGTGCAGTGAGAATTTACACCCCACTGGTGTCTGACAGATCTTTGGAACAGTGGGCTGTGCAAATTAAAAATGTTGTACAGCCCACTGTTCCAAAGATTTGACAGACACCAGTGGGGGGTAAATGCTCATTTTATTCCTTGTTACCTTCCTCAAGGGGTCTAGTTTCCAAAATGATATGCCATGTGGGGGTTATTTTGCTGTCCTGGCACCATATGGGCTTCCTAAATGCGACATGCCCCCCGAGCAAAATTTGCTCTCAAAAAGCCAAATATGACTCCTTCTCTTCTGAGCATTGTAGTTCGCCCGTAGTGCACTTCAGGTCAACTTATGGGGTACCTCCATACTCAGAAGAGATGTGGTTACAAATTTTGGGGGGTATTTTCTGCTATTAACCCTTGTAAAAATGTGAAATTTGGGGGGAAACACACATTTTAGTGATTTTTTTTATTTTTTTTTTACGTATGCAAAAGTCGTGAAACCCCTGTGGGGTATTAAGGCTCACTTTATTTCTTGTTACGTTCCACAAGGGGTCTAGTTTCCAAAATGGTATGCCATGTGGTTTTTTTTTGCTGTCCTGGCACCATAGGGGCTTCCTAAATGCGACATGCCCCCGAGCAAAATTTGGTCTCAAAAAGCCAAATATGACTCCTTCTCTTCTGAGCATTGTAGTTCACTCATAGTACACCTCAGGTCAACTTATGGGATACCTCCATACTCAGAAGAGATGGGGTTACAATGTTTGGGGGGTATTTTCTGCTATTAACCTTTGCAAAAATGTGAAATTTGGGGGGAAACACATTTTAGTGAAATTTTATTTTTATTTTTTTAAATATGCCGTGAAACCCCTGTGGGGTATTAAGGCTCACTTTATTCCTTGTTACGTACCTCAAGGGGTCTAGTTTCCAAAATGGTATGCCATGTGGGGGATTTTTGCTGTTCTGGCACCATAGGGGCTTCCTAAATGCAACATGCCTCCCAAAAACCATTTCAAAAAAACGTACTCTCCAAAATCCCCTTGTCGCTCCTTCGCTTCTGAGCCCTCTACTGCGCCCGCCGAACACTTTACATAGACATATGAGGTATGTGCTTACTCGAGAGAAATTGGGCTATAAACATAAGTATACATTTTCTCCTTTTTCCCCTTGTAAAAATTCAAAAATTGGGTCTACAAGAACATGCGAGTGTAAAAAATGGAGATTGTGAATTTTCTCCTTCACTTTGCTGTTATTCCTGTGAAACACCTAAAGGGTTAAAACGCGGACTGAATGCCATTTTGAATACTCTGGGGGGTGCAGTTTTTATAATGGGGTAATTTGTGGGGTATTTCTAATATGAAGACCCTTCAAATCCACTTCAAACCTGAACTGGTCCATGAAAAATTGTGAGTTTGGAAATTTTGTGAAAAATTGGAAAATTGCTGCTGAACTTTGAAGCCCTCTGGTGACTTCCAAAAGTAAAAACACGTAAATTTTATGATGCAAACATAAAATAGACATATTGTATATGTGAATAAAAAAAAAATTATTTGGAATATCCATTTTCCTTACAAGCAGAGAGCTTCAAAGTTAAAAAAATGCAAAATTTTCAAATTTTTCATAAAATTTTGGGATTTTTCACCAAGAAAGGATGCAAGTTACCACAAAATTTTACCACTATGTTAAAGTAGAATATGTCACGAAAAAACAATCTCGGAATCAGAATGATAACTAAAAACATTCCAGAGTTATTAATGTTTAAAGTGACAGTGGTCAGATGTGCAAAAAATGGCCGGGTCCTGAGGTGTAAAATGGCTGGGTCCTTAAGGGGTTAAAGCTATTCGAGGGCGATGTTTTTCCTGTCGCTGATCTGTGACTAACGTGACGTGACCGGCGTTGCCTGTAAATGTCAGCTGAGAGTATCCCACATGAGTGGGCATCACAGCTGATCTTTTATGTGGGAACTCGTAATGTCCCACCGGAATTCGCACTTGGCCGTGTCATTACACCACCGATTTGTTATGTTATTTTTAGCATTGGTCATAGTTTTAGCAGGATGAATCTGATTTATTGCATAAAGCTGTCACTTGAGGTGTAATTTTTATTTATTTTTTTAATGTACTAAAGGCGCCGGGGCGCTAACTATTACAAAATCATTGGGGGTCTGCAGTGTGGAATTTTTTACTTTTATAAATATATGAAATATATGAAGATATTTATTTATATATAAATATATGTGTGTAATTTTCTTACTATATATATATATATATATATATATATATATATATATATATATATATATATTATATAAAATATATATATATTTATGGCATTTTCTGCTATATATCTAACAATATCTTCATTTATATATCTATATCTACATATATATTTCTATAAAATGTAATTTTCTTACACTTTATTATATATATATATATATATATATATATATATATAATATATATATATATATATATATACAGTACAGACCAAAAGTTTGGACACACCTTCTCATTCAGAGTTTTCTTTATTTTCATGACTATGAATATTGTAGATTCACACTGAAGGCATGAAAACTATGAATTAACACATGTGGAATTATATACATTACAAAAAAGTGTGAAAATATGTGATATTCTAGGTTCTAGCCACCTTTTGCTTTGATTATTGCTTTGCACACTCTTGGCATTCTCTTGATGAGCTTCAAGAGGTAGTCACCTGAAATGGTTTTCACTTCACAGGTGTGCTGGTGTGGAGGAGGAGGTGTGATGGTGTGGAGGAGGAGGTGTGATGGTGTGGAGGAGGAGGTGTGATGGTGTGGAGGAGGAGGTGTGATGGTGTGGAGGAGGAGGTGTGATGGTGTGGGGGAGGAGGTGTGATGGTGTGGGGGGTAGGGGCTTTGCTGGTGACACTGTTGGGGATTTATTCAAAATTGAAGGCATACTGAACCAACATGGCTACCACAGCATCTTGCAGCGGCTGCTATTCCATCCGGTTTGCGTTTAGTTGGACCAACAGGACAATGACCCCAAACACCTCCAGGGCTATTTGACCAAGAAGGAGAGTGATGGGGTGCTGCGCCAGATGACCTGGCCTCCACAGTCACCGGACCTGAACCCAATCGAGATGGTTTGGGGTGAGCTGGACCGCAGAGTGAAGGCAAAAAGGGCCAACAAGTGCTAAGCATCTCTGGGAACTCCTTCAGGACTGTTGGAAGACCATTTCAGGTGACTACCTCTTCAAGCTCATCAAGAGAATGAGTGTGCAAAGCAGTAATCAAAGCAAAAGGTGGCTAGAACCTAGAATATGACAGATTTTCACACTTTTTTGTTATGTATATAATTCCACGTGTGTTAATTCATAGTTTTGATGCCTTCAGTGTGAATCTACAATATTCATAGTCATGAAAATAAATAGAGATGAGCGAACTTACAGTAAATTCGATTTGTCACGAACTTCTCGGCTCGGCAGTTGATGACTTGCAGTATATACTCGAGTATAAGCCGACCCGAATATAAGCCGAGGCCCCTAATTTTACCCCCAAATCCCAGGAAAAGTTATTGACTCGAGTATAAACCTAGGGTGGGAAATACATCATCCCCCCCTGTCATAATCTAGACCCCCGTCATTAACACCCTCATGATCATCACCACCTGTCGTCATCATCACCCTCGTCATCATCACCGCCTGTCATCATCCCACACCCTCCCTTCATCATCCCCTTGTCATCATCCCACACCCCCCCTTCATCATCCCACACCCCCCCTTCATCATCCCTTGTCATCATCCCCTCCCCCCTTCTACATCCCCTTGTCATCATCCCCTCCCCCCTTCATCATCCCCTCCCCCCTTCATCATCCCCTCGTCATAATCCCACACCCCCCTTCATCATCCCCTTGTCATCATCCCACACCCCCCCTTCATCATCACCACATGTGATCAGCCCCCCTGCCCCTTCATCATCACAGCTTGTCAATGTCTAATACAGTGGTCTTCAACCTGCAGACCTCCAGAGGTTTCAAAACTACAACTCCCAGCAATCCCGGGCAGCCATCAGCTGTCCGGGCTTGCTGGAAGTTGTAGTTTTGAAACCTCTGGAGGTCCGCAGGTTGAAGACCACTACGGCCTTCGACATCATCCAGCCCCTCTCACCCCCTTTAGTTCTGTACTCATCTCCGCTCGGCGGGACGTTAGGGTGCGCTGGTCCGGTGCTGGAGGACTGTCCGGTGGGGAGGTCGTCCGGTGGGATAGTGGTTCCGGGCTGCCATCTTCACCGGGGGGGCCTCTTCTCCGCGCTTCGGGCCCGGAATAGAGGCGTTGCCTTGACGACGACGCAGAGGGATGTTGGTAATGAACGTCCCTCTGCGTCGTCGTCAAGGCAACGTGACTATTCCGGGCCCGGGCCCGAAGCGCGGAGAAGAGGCCCCCCAGTGAAGATGGCAGCCCGGAACCACTATCCCACCGGACAGTCCTGCAGCACCGGACCAGCAGCGAGCGGAGGGGAGTACAGAACTGAAGGGGGTGAGGGGGGGCTGGATGATGTCGAAGGCCGCAGTGTTCTTCAACCTGCGGACCTCCAGAGGTTTCAAAACTACAACTCCCAGCAAGCCCGGACAGCCGATGGCTGCCCGGGCTTGCTGGGAGTCGTAGTTTTGAAACATCTGGAGGTCCGCAGGTTCAAGACCACTGAGGGCGGAGAGTTCACTCGAGTATAAGCCGAGGGGGGTGTTTTCAGCACGAAAAATTGTGCTGAAAAACTCGGCTTATACTCGAGTATACATGGTATCCTGCATAAATTAGTTCAGCTTTCAGGTGCTCCCGTGGGCTGGAAAAGGTGGATACAGTCCTAGGAGACTCCTAGTCCAGTCCTAGGACTGTATCCACCTTTTCCAGTCCACTGAAGCACCTGAAAGCTGAACTAATTTATGCAGGCTAAGCCATCAACTGCCGAGCCGAGAAGTTTGTGATGAATCGAATTTACTGTAAGTTCGCTCATCTCTACAAATAAAACTCTGAATGAGAAGGTGTGTCCAAACTTTTGGTCTGTACTGTGTGTGTGTATGTATATATATATATATATATATATAACAAATAGTAGAAGTAGCCAGTGGCAACCAATGAAAACTTTATTCGGATCCCAATAAAACCGCATGAAAAGCTGAAAAACAGCCAGTAAGACAACTCACAAATAGCTTGGACGCGTTTCGGGTAAGACCCTTCGTCTAAGCACTTTCTTAGACGAAGAGTCTTACCCGAAACGCTTCCAAGCTATTTGTGAGTTGTCTTACTGGCTGTTTTTCCGCTTTTCATGCGGTTTTTTTGGGCTCCGAATAAAGTTTTCATTGTTTAACACTGGCTACTTCTACTATTTGTTCCTACTATATTGGAGTCACTAGCCGCGTTGGGGATCCTGTGAGCTGACCGTTCTACTATTTCTTCATTTTTATGTATACAGTGGTCCCTCAAGTTACAATATTACGTAATTGGTTCTGGGACGACCATTGTATGTTCAAACCATTGTATGTTTAGACCATAACTCTATGGAAACCTGGTAATTGGTTCTAAAGGCACCAAAATGTCATCCAAAAAATAGGAAAAAGTGAGGATTAAAGAAAAATAAGTAGCAAGTCCTTACATATAAAAGTAGGAAAGATCTGCTGGGAGCTGTAAATTACTGTCTATGTCAGTGTTTCCCAAGCAGGGAGCCTCCAGCTGTTGCAAAACTACAACTCCCAGCATGCCCGGACAGCCAAAGGCTGTCCGGGCATGCTGGGAGTTGTAGTTTTGCAACAGCTGGGGCCACCCTGCTAGGGAAACACTGGTCTGTGTAGAGGACAGGAGCTTCTTCTGGGTCCTGTACAGTACAGAATGTCCCAAAAAGTAATGGAGTCGCCCTCACCTGGTGTCCAAAGGAGCAGGTAACCCTGGTACAGGTAATGTGTACAGAACATGTAATACCTCCCTGTACTGTAGGGGTCACTACCAGACACCAGTCAGTGCATACACTTCAGTAATACAGGTAAAGAGTACAGAACATGTAATACCTCCCTGTACTGTAGGGGGCGCTACCAGACACCAGTCAGTGCATGCACTTCAATAATACAGGTAAAGAGTACAGAACATGTAATACCTCCCTGTACTGTAGGGGGCGCTACCAGACACCAGTCAGTGCATACACTTCAGGAATACAGGTAAAGAGTACAGAACATGTAATACCTCCCTGTACTGTAGGGGGCGCTACCAGACACCAGTCAGTGCATACACTTCAGTAATACAGGGGTTTTACCAGTGAATGTCCATTCTGATTGGTCAGTCCTTCCAGCCACTGACATGTTTCGCTGATCTGGACTGTCTGTACATTGTATGTTGAGTCTGGTTTCAACTTACGATGGTCCAGAAAAGTCCATTGTATGTTGAAACTATTGTATGTTGAGGCCATTGTAAGTTGAGGGATCACTGTATATTATTATTATTATTATTATTTTATTTGTTTATTTACTTAAAGAAAGTGTAATAAAATGAAAAGTTCTGCAACTTTCTAATATACTTAAGAGGGGGCGGCAGGGATAATTTGCTAAAATTGGCATCTCACAAATCGTTCTTCTAAAAATAATTCTTACATTCCTGATCCCACACTGTAAATGGTTGAAATGTGAAAAAAATAATAATTTAAATAATAATTTCCAAATGTAAGAAAAAACGCTATATAGGCACATAGGGGGAGATTTATCAAAACCTGTGCAAAGGAAAAGTTGCCTAGTTGCCCATAGCAACCAATCAGATCACTGCTTTCAATTTGCAGAGGCCTTTTCAAAAATGAAAGCAGCGATCTGATTGGTTGCTATGGGCAACTGGGCAACTTTTTCTCTGGACAGGTTTTGATAAATCTCCCCCATAGACTGAAAAATCCTGTTAGTTGTTAAAACAAATCCTGACTACTAACTTTTTTTTCATGGCTCCTAGATTCAAACATTGTTTTTGTTTTCTTGCTGCACCACCCTGTTCTCCAAATATTGGGGTTTTTACTGTTTGGTACTTCTCACTAAATAGTCAGATGGGCGGGAACTTTCTAGACTACCCCGACAACCAGGGACTCTCCTTTATAGATGGAACAGTTGTGGAATAGATGCTCCTTTACAATGCAATGTAGGGTCTATGTTCCTCCTTATAGGGGTATTCCAGGCAACAACTTTTTTTTTTATATATCAACTGGCTCTGGAAAGTTAAACAGATTTGTAAATTACCGTACTTCTATTAAAAAATCTTAATCCTTCCAATAGTTATTAGCTTCTGAAGTTGAGTTGTTGTTTTTCTGTTTAACTGCTCTCTGATGACTCACGTCCCGGGAGCTGTGCAGTTCCTATGGGGATATTCTCCCATCATGCACAGCTTCCGGGACGTGACATCATCATTGAGCAGTTAGACTGAAAACTTCAGAAGCTAATAACTATTAGAAGGATTAAGATTTTTTTAAGTAATTTACAAATCTGTTTAACTTTCCGGAGCCAGTTGATATATAAAAAATACGTTTTTGCCTGGAATACCCCTTTAAAGGGGTACTTCGGTGGAAACCTTTTTTTTTTAGTTTATTTTTCATTTTTTTAACTTTCTGGCACCAGTTGATTTAAACGGATTTGTAAATTACTTCTATTAAAAAATCTTAATCCTTCCAGTACTTATTAGCTGCTGAATACTACAGAGGAAATTCTTTTCTTTTTGGAACACAGAGCTCTCTGCTGACATCACAAGCACAGTGCTCTCTGCTGACATCTCTTTCCATTGTAGGAACTGTCCAGAGCAGCATATGTTTTATATGGGGATTTTCTCCTACTCCGGACAGTTCTTAAAATGGACAGAGATGTCAGCAGAGAGCACTGTGCTTGTGAGGTCAGCAGAGAGCTCTGTGTTCCAAAAAGAAAAGAATTTCCTCTAGTATTCAGCAGCTAATAAGTACTGGAAGGATTAAAAAAATTTAATAGAAGTAATTTACAAATCTGTTTAACTTTCTGGCACCAGTTGATTAAAAAATAAAATAAGTTTTCCACTGAAGTACCCCTTTAACTAAAGCCAGTTTCTATGTAGGGTTTATAACACAACACAACACCTTTGTATCGACTCTTAGGAGAAGGGAGAGGGGTTAGAGCAGGAATTGTCACTAGAGTGGGGACTCCATTTTTTGGGGGTCATTGGCCTCCTCCGCTCTGTGTATGTCACTTGTTGGTTTATGGGTTTGATGCCTTTCTCTTTTTGGTCCCCCGGTGCAGGTTTGGAGGTTTGAGTTGTATCTTCTCGTGTTTGTTGACCTTTCTTGCTGCATTTTATTTATAGACCTGAATTAATGTGACTCCCTGATGGAATTTGTTCCATTTAGAGAGAAGAAAGAGATTTCAAGCCGTGACTGCCGGGTCTGTTCTCGTAGCTCAATGTGTGAGATCCGATCGGGAAGGCCCTGTGTAGAGTAGGGTGAGATCTGTTGAGTAAAGGGGTAATGGAACTTTGTAGGACTCAAACTTTAAAGGGGGAAAATCAATGTTAACTAAAAAAGGATCCGTCATGGACGAGAAGTTGTTCAGGAGTTCCACTGTTGAGCCAAGTTCTTCATGGCTGTCCTTGGCGCCCAATAGTAAACTAAAGATGGCGGTCTATAGTGTGCGATTTGAAGGCAACTTCCTTCCTAATATAAAGGCCATATTGGAGAATTGTAGTTTATCTGAACCTCTTAAACTCCACTCACCAGCATTCGGAACATTTAGTTCCAAACGCTGGGTGCAGGCTTTGGGGGTCACCACGCCCCCTTGTGACATCACACCCCGCCCCCTCAATGCAAGTCTATTGGAGGGGATGTGACGACTGCATGAATTCAGGGGAACCCCCAGATAGATCTTTACCTAAATTTTGGGATGTATCGTATCGACTACCATATATACTCGATTATTAGCCGACCCAAATATAAGCCGAGGCCCCTACTTTCACCCCAAAACCTGGGAAAACGTATTGACTCGAGTATAAGCCTAGGGGGAAAAATACATCATCCCCACCCAGATCCCCCCTGTCATCATCATCATCATCCCCTGTCAACCCCCCCCCGTTATCATCCAGACCCCCGTCATCATCACCCCCCTGTCAAACCCCCCCTGTCATCATCCAGACCGCCCCCTCCGTCATGATATAGGTCCCCCTCGTTGTCTACCCACCTCCTCAGTTCTCTCGGTCCTTGCTTAGTAGCTGCAGGGACAGTCTACATTCCGGTAGGGAGGGTGAGCCGGTCTGGGCCGTCCATCTTCACCAAGAGGCCCTCTTCTCCGCTCCGGGCCGGCCCCAGACTAGTGATGCTGCATTGACGCCGCCGCGCTGGGACGTCCGTGCGTCATCGTCAATGCAGCGTCACTAGTCGGATGGTCCCTGCAGCGAAGATGGACGACCCGGCTCGAGTATATACGGTAGTATATATTTAGGTCTCGTACTGTGAACAGTTTCTTCTGTGCTTTGGCTGCTCCAGCCTCACATTTCAATCATCTGGAATTTGTAGCTTTCACCTCTGTCTGCTTAATAAATGTCTGTATTAGAACAGTGTAGACGATCCCTTGGATGAGATCACCGGCGACAATCTAACGCCAAGTTATTGCTCAGCCCCGAGCTTGTGCTCCGTTTTCCCAAACTGGGCCAACAAATTATGCACCTGAACCTGCACCTAAAATTATAAAGGGGATTTTGAGCTAGTAGAAGGGTCCTCTGTTTATGTCCCTAATGTATAACCTGTGTGGAGAACAGCTACGAAGTGTATGTCTCCCACTGGAGCACCCTGCAAGTCACTGCATTATACAGACCACCCTTTGATTTCGATAGAAACTGTGTAATGCTTCATTTCTCCAGTGGTGGCGCTGCAGGGATATTGAACACTTCCTGCTGGATTTTCACAGATTACCAAAAACGGGACATCTTTTGATTCGCTTCTAACAACAAAAAAAAAGCAAGGAACCCATTGGGCCCATACTTCCATTACGCTAATATCCTTCTCCTCTCTGTTGGATCCATTCCTTATTTCTTGGGGAATAGTGTTAAAAATCTGGTGTCTGAAGTCGTACAAGGAGAATCGCACCTGAGTTAGCCAAAAAGTAGTGAATGTCTCCCCAGTACTGCCAACATTTATGTTAGTATCCCATTCCTAGCCCTAAAAAAAATTCAAAAAATTGCACGAGCATTTCCGAGGCCTTCTAAAAGTAGGAAGAACTGGTTCTCCATTCGTTCTTGACCATATACTTTCTTTATTGGGTCGTGTAATTAGGTTGTATGTGCAAAGCCTAAATACATTCACCTAAAACTATTGGAGACACCAGACGCCTTTGCTTTTCAGAGGGGTTCTCTTATGACAGTTCAGACATGACCACACGTGCATGGCTTAGGCTGCGTTCACACCACGTTTTTGCAATACAGTTCCCGTATACGCTTTCAATTTGAAAACCGTACGGAACCATATTGAAAACCGTATGCATTAAAGTGGTTATCCAGGAATAAAAAACTTTTTTTTTTTATATATCAACTGGCTCCAGAGAGTTAAACAGATTTGTAAATTACTTCTATTAAAGTAATCCTGTCAGTACTTATGAGCTGCTGAAGTTGAGTTGTTCTTTTCTGTCTAAGTGCTCTCTGATGACACCTGTCTCGGGAACTGTCCAGAGTAGAAGCAAATCCGGCCCATAGCAAACCTCTTCTACTCTGTGCAGTTCCTGAGACAAGCAGAGATGTCAGCAGAGAGCACTGTTGCCAGACAGAAAAGAACAATTCAACTTCAGCAGCTGATAATTATTGGAAGGATTAAGATTTTTTAATAGAAGTAATTTACAAATCTGTTTAACTTTCTGGAGCCAGTTGAGATATATATATATATATATATATATATATATATATAAAGTTTTTTTTCCTGTAATACCCCTTTAACTCTCCATTGAAAACCATATGCCAAAAGATGCATCCGGTTGTGTCCGTTTGCATCCTGTACGGTTTTGTTAGTTTTTTTTTTTCCCGTACCCAAAACCCTAGCCTACCACAGTTTTTGGTCCGGGTGAACACCCGTAGTGAAACGTATAGGTTTTTTTTTTACGTGGGAGTCAATGGGAACCGTACAGAAACTTATGTGCGTATGGTTCCATCCAGTTTTCACCATACGGTTTTTGACTGGAGTTTTTTTTCTTGGAATTTCAATCAAACAAGTGAAACTTTATTCATAATGGAGTGAAAAGTTAAAAACGTATACTTTTTTTTCTTTAAAAAACAAACAAAAAAAAAAAAAAAACAGATGCAACCGGACATCATTTTTCAAACCGTATATGAATTAAAATTTGTACACATGTTTTTGATTCAGTTTAGTCAGGTTTTAAGGAATACTTTTTTTTAAAATCAAAAACCTGATACGGGAACTGTATTGCAAATGCATGGTGTGAACCCAGCCTTAGAATGTAGACAATAATTTACTAAATTATTTTGAGGTTGTAATGCATTATCCAACATCATAAAACTGAATTGTGATACTTGGGATTGGCCTTACCTAAAGGTATTTGTTGACCACCAGTATGCTGAGAGTTAAAGGGGTACTACCGTGGAAAACTTTTTTTTTTTTTTTTTTTTTTTTTTTAAATCAACTGGTGCCAGAAAGTTAAACAGTTTTGTAAATCACTTCTATTAAAAAATCTTAATCCTTCCAGTACTTTTTAGGGGCTGTATACTAAAGAGAAATCCAAAAAAGAAATGATTTCCTGTGATGTCCTGACCACAGTGCTCTCTGCTGATCTCTGCTGTCCATTTTAGGAACTGGAGAAAATCCCCATAGCAAACACATGCTTCTCTGGACAGTTCCTAAAATGGACAGCAGAGGTCAGCAGAGAGCACTGTGGTCAGGACATGACAGGAAATGCATTTCTTTTTGGATTTCTCTCTAGTATACAGCCCCTAAAAAGTACTGGAAGGATTAAGATTTTTTCATAGAAGTGATTTACAAATCTGTTTAACTTTCTGGCACCAAAGGATAGGGGATAAGATGTCAGATCGCCGATTTTCCAGCGGAGTACCCCTTAAATAGACAATATGCAGGAACCCTTTACATGCATCCGTTTTCATATGTCATCGTCATCATTTCTCTTCTAGTTACGCAGCTTTAATAGCAGATTGGCCGGTGGTGGTTCTCGGAATGTGTACCGTACTGATCGTGGTCTGTGCCCTGATCGGCATCTTGGTGCCGGATCTCCCGGACTTTTCTGATCCACTCCTGGTATGTATATTTGCGTGTTATATTATTATTTTATTTCTATTGTGTCTTTGTATTATATATTGTTTTGATACAATTAGAAGGAATTAGGAGTTTTGTTTGATTGAAGAAAAATAAAATTAAGAATTAAACAAAATAAATGAAAATAAAATAAAAACTAAGAATGCTAAACAATATAAGTGGTATTCCGCCACATCCTGGATTTGATACATCTGTGTTTTTGCTATCACAGATCTGAAACATGCAACCTCTCTCTTATGAAAAATATGTGGATCACAAAAAGCTTATTTTTGGCAAAAAATGTTTTTTTTTTCGGTATTTCGTAACAGGAGATGTTCTTTATCACATGTCTGAAGCCGGAAAGCTTGATTTATTAGGATCATAAAGTTGTAAGGGACGTTCTTTTTTAGAAGTTTCAACAAATATTCTACCATACAGAAAGACGATCGTTAATGTTAACGGTGCGAATGATCGTGCTGAATTTTATTTCCAGTTATATATAGCAAAACCGTATTCCTCAGCGCCAGAAGATTGTAATCGCTCACATCAGTCCCTTTAAAGGGGTACTCCGATGAAAACCTTTTTTCTTTTAAATCAACTGGCTCCGGAAAGTTAAACAGATTTGTAATTTACTTCTATTAAAAAATCTTAATCCTTCCTGTACTTATTAGCTGCTGAATACTACAGAGGAAATTCTTTTCTTTTTGGAATGCTCTCTGATGACATCACGAACACAGTTCTCTCTTCTGACGTTATAATAATAAGTCTTTATTTATTGTTGTCCTTAGTGGCATTTGAACCCAAGGCCCCAGCACTGCAAGGCAGCAGGGCTAACCACTGAGCCACCATGCTGCCCCTAGCATACATCTGCTATGCATGGTTGCTAAAATGGACAGAGATGTCAGCAGAGAGCTCTGTGTTCCAAAAAGAAAGGAATTTCCTCTGTAGTATTCAGCAGCTAATAAGTACTGGAAGGATTAAGATTTTTTAATAGAAGTCATTTACAAATATGTTTAACTTTCTGGCACCAGTTTATTTAAAAGAAATAAGGTTTTCACCGGAGTACCCCTTTAACCACTTGGACAAACAATACAGTTTTCCCTTATTATGGCCAGTTTTAAAAAGGCTTCAACAAGTTAAGAAAAACTCCCCCCAAAAAACACTGCCACACCTGTGAATATGTTGCCTGTGGTATTGCAGCTCCATTAGTAATGGGCGTGTTTTTTTAATCTTACGGTAAAAATAATCACATTTAATTAATTTCACTTTACCAGACAGATATTCTCTTTGGTGAAAGTGGCCATACCACTTACCTCCACCCTAGGACCGATTTACACAGCTAAAAATGTATGGAATGTTCGCCCAGAAAACATGGGTAGACATTGCACACGTTTGAATAATCCGGCAGGCGCTAGGACCACTCAGAAAGAAATGAGCCGTCTCATAGACCATAATGCATTTTCGAGCGGAATCTGCGGAAAGAATAGACAAGGCCATTCTTTCTGCGGATGCCGGAATCAGGATTTCCGCTGAGAAATTCTGCCGTGTGTACAGTGCAGCAGAATCCCATTGAAATAAATGCCTGCCGGACAGTAAAATCATACTTTACCATCACGTTGGTCTGGCGGCAGGCTCTTTAAAACTCATGGGCAATCTCTGCAGCCCGAGAATAATTCGATCAGAATATGTACTGGAAGTCCCATAGACTTGCATGGGAACTTTGGTACATCTCCTAATCATGTTATTCTCCGGCTGCAAAGATTGCCCAGGAGTTTTAAACATCCTGCGGCTGGTCCAACGTCATGGTAAAGTATGATTTAGCTGTCCAGGCTCTGCTGTTTTGCTCTCGAGCTGCAGAGATTGTCAGTATTGGAACATCCATAACTCTTAGGACTTCCCTAAAGATGTGTACCAAGTTTAATCGTTTAGAAGTTATCCTGGAACATACAAATGCGCATATATTCACAAATACGTTAGTCAGCTATAATAAATACCATGGCTAAAGAATATAGGAGATAACAAAAGTGGATACAGTCTTTGATACTATTGCCTGGAGGCTCCATCGGTTGCCCCAGACAACTTCTAATCAAGCTGGTCATATATTCAGAGCTGGACATCCAGCTGTTGCAAAACTACTACTCCCAGCATGCCCGGACAGCCAAAGGCTGTCCGGGCATGCTGGAAGTTGTAGTTTTGCCACAGCATTAGGCACCCTGGTTGTGAAATTATGCCTTAAAGTGAAGGCCAAAACATGGAATTTTTCTGCTTGCTGCAAATACACAACTTGATCCAAAGCAACTCCACGGTAAAATCTATCATTGTAAATTGTAACCCTATGCACTGAATTGGTAAAATCTAAGGCGTGGACCAGAGGCCTCTATGCAACTTGCTTTTTTCTCCCGGGCAGAAAATTTCCGCAATACGTAGACGACGTTTATTTTCTAATGAATATATTTAGAGCTGTGTTTCCCAACCAGGGTGCCTGCAGCTGTTGCAAAACTACAACTCCCAGGCATGCTGGGAGTTGTAGTGTTGCAACAGCTAGAGGCACCCTGGTTGGGAAACACTGATTTAGAGATATTTTTGGAAGAATAATTGTTCCAACGCCGAGCTGATAAGAGATTTTTGGGCTGTTCTTTGGTGATCGGTGAATCTTCTTCCCCATGTTGACTGATGATGAATGATCATGCTTTTCAATGGTAGTTTGGTGAGTGGATTTCATGTAGGGTTTGATAGGTTGACTTAAGATCATTGGGGGGCGATGACTGAATAAACGTCTGTGAGTCGCCATAATGACCATGTCAAATGATCAGTAGTCATGGCCTCAGGCCTTTAATATAGAGAGCACTTCATCTCCAGCCTGGAGTCATCAGTTGTCATCCACCTGTTAGGGATGTTGACCTCTGACCTCTCTGATCTGACCTCTTTCTGCACATTAGCTTGTTTGTGGTTCTTTTGTTGTCTTCGGTGACATTCCTTTTATCTCATCTTGCAGGGGTTTGAGCCCAGGGGGACTGCCATTGGCCAAAGACTAGTGACCTGGAACAACATGGTAGAGAACACAGGATACAAGGCAACACTGGCCAACTATCCCTTCAAATATGCAGATGAGCAAGCGAGGAAGTAGTTAAGTCGTTTTTATTTCTCTTCTCGGTCACCGATTGTTTTTGTTGTTGCATTTTTTATAAAAATGTATAAAATTTGCAAAAATGTTGGCAATAAATAATTAAAATGTATTTAACTTGACAGTAATGTAAAATATAAGTTCATTGCTTGACACTGGGGGACGAGCCATTATGTTTTTCGACCAAAAAATGTGTTATCACATATTCAGCGGAATCCTAAAATATATGCACTCAGCATATCCTAGAGATGTAGAAAAGGTGATACTACTGATGGCACTAGTGTTTAGAAAATGCAAAAATGTTCAAGCCATCGCTCCCCATTGGTGAAGCCTATATTTTGGAGGAGATCTTTCTGGTAATGGACATTGAAAACAACCATACTTATAATATTGAATTGCTGGATTAGTCTTAATTGTCCATTATATCCAGAGTCATAACTTGGGGGCAAAACCTTTCTGGGGGCCCACCACCTACCATGTGCCATTTGGTATCTGGTTGAGGGGCCTTAAGGCTCTGGGTGCTCCTACTACCCTTAAAGGGGTACTCCGCCCCTAGACATCTTATCCCCTATCCAAAGGATCACGACCGTCGGGTGCAGCGCAGGAGGCTCGTGGCGTCACAGCCACGCCCCCTCAATGCAAGTTTATGGGAGGGGGCGTGACGACCCTCACTCCCCCTCCCATAGACTTGCATTAAGGGGGCGTGGCTGTGACGTTACGAGCGGAGAGTGACCGTGTCATCACGAACCTCCGCCCCAAATCGCCAGTCATCCGGCACAGTGCGAAGTTCACTCCATGCACCGGATGTCTGGGGTGCCGAAGCAAAGATCGCTCTGGTCCCCAGTGGCGGGACCCCTGCAATCAGACATCTTATCCCCCATCCTTTGGATAGGGGATAAGATGTCTAGGAGTGGAGTACCCCTTTAGACCCTCTAAAACATTATAGTTGACTCCTTTCTAATGTGTATGGATAGCTCATGCCGGCCTTTTGATGCTTTGACTACTTGACTCCTGGGATTTGTGTGGCCCGAGATACAAAGTAAATTCATAATGATAATCTTCCCCTTTGTAGTCCATTCTTAGCCGTATCAATGATTTTCCAGCGCTCTTAGATTCATACTGAGTCTTGTAATAAGAGACGTTTGTAAGTATCAGTGGGGGGGGTGTTAAGGGAGTGGTGGGGGGGGGGGGGCAGCTTCTCAAAACAAGGAGGACAATGCCGAAGAACAAACAAAAGCTTCTACCCAAAACAAAGAACAAATACATCAACTGCTCCCATCTCGCGCGTATACGAGAGTTTACAAATGTAAAGAAAATTTCAAAAAAATGTCTCTTGCCAGCCTCGACCCTTGGTGCCTGCTTGGAAACTGCCCACGTTTTTAACAGTTCTTATTGAAGCTTGGGGGTCCCAGTGGGCAATATCCCCTTTTCTTCCTTCTTCCTAATCTATGTTGCTGTTGTTGATCTGTTTTTCCGATCTATGACTGTATTGATAACATTATTTCTATTACAGTCATCAGGCCGAAAGATGGTCAGAAGATCACTACGATAGGGAAAAAAGACAGGTAGACTGGGACTTCCACAAGGACAGCTTTTTCTGTGCGGTGCCAAGTAAGTCTCTCCGAGATGTTTGGGTTTGTTATCTTAGGAATATATATGTTTCCAAAATTTGTTAATGTTCTGGGATCCAGGAATTGATCTAGAAATTTATTCTAAATTTCCCCCCCACATATTGAGCAATTGGCATCAGCCTCATTGGGGAGGGGGTGGTTACCTTCCTCTGGTTTAAGTAGGGCCACAGTAGGGTCATAGGTTGAACTTGATGGACTCTGTTTGTCTTTTCAACCTCACCAACTATGTACCTATGAAGATCTACTGTCCTCCTCTTCTAGACCTAAACTGAACTCTGTGCCTGGCCCTGACCCCTGACTGAATTGTTCTGATAGTCCTTATGGGGAAAGATTAATTAATTTCTTGTGTTGCCCATCCATAGTTCTGTGGGGCCTGGCCTGTAGTTCCATGAGAAAAAGTTTAGTTCAATGCAGGGAATGGTTGAAAGATCTTCTGGTCATGGGAAGGCCATTCTCATGTGGTGCTCACGTTGATGGTCTCTGATGGAGATAAGACCAATCTGCCCAATATAGTACAGATATATAGTATATGAGAAGTATTTGTAAGACTGATATATATTATTAAGGGCTCCACTGGGTGGAAATTATAAAAATATTGGGAATCATTTAGTCTTTGTCAGAGGGAGCAATTCTCCCGTACACTGGCCATGCAGAAATATTGGCCCACCAGTGGCCTAGATGAAGTCTAGAATAGGATGGTGTGTTTCTGTAGAGAAGTCAAAGGTAAAATCAGGATACACATGTAAATCTTAAAGGGGAATTCCATTCTTAACCCCTATCCAAAGAATAGGGGATAAGCTGTATGATCACAGGGTTCCCGCCGCTGGGGACCCCCGCGATCTTGGTGCAGCCCCCGGCATTCTGAGACAGGGACGTGACGTCACGGCTACGCTCCTAGTGACGTTACCCCACGCCCCTCCATTTATGTCTATAGGAGGGGGCGTGACGGCCGTCACGCCCCCTCCTTTAGACATAAATGGAGGGGCGTGGGGTAACGTCACTAGGGGGTGTGGTCATGATGTCACTAAGGGGCGTGGCCGTGACATTGAGTCCCCTGATGACTGTAATAGAAGATAATGTTATCAATACAGTCATGAATGGAGGGACGTGACATCACTAGGGGGCGCGGCTGTGACGTCACGTCCCCTGATGACTGTAATAGAAGATAATGTTATCAATACACTCATGAATGGAGGGACGTGGCGTGACGTCACTAGGGGCGTGGTCATGACGTCACATCCCTGTCTCAGAGGCAGCCGGGGGCTGCACCTAGATCGTTGGGGTCCCCAGTGGCGGGACCCCTGCGATCATACATCTTATCCCCTATCCTTTGAATAGGGGATAAGATGTATAAAGCTGGAATACCCCTTTAGTAAAATTTATTTCTGTATATTTTTTGCCCAAAATTATGTATACAAGCATCTGTATCCAGGTGGCGCTACGTTCTATTTAAAGGGGTACTCCGGTGAAAACCTTTTTTCTTTTAAATCAACTGGTGGCAGAAAGTTAAACATATTTGTAAATTACTTCTATTAAAAAATCTTAATCCTTCCTGTACTTATTAGCTGCTGAATACTACAGAGGAAATTCCTTTCTTTTTGGAATGCTCTCTGATGACATCACGAGCACAGTTCTCTATGCTGACATTATAATAATAATAATGCTTTTTTTTATTGTTGTCCTTAGTGGGATTTGAACCCAAGTCCCCAGCACTGTAAGGCAGCAGTGCTAACCACTGAGCCACCATGCTGCCCTTAGCAAGCATCTGCTATGCATGGTTGCTAAAATGGACAGAGATGTCAGCAGAGAGCACTGTGCTCGTGATGTCATCAGTGTTCCAAAGAGAAAGGCATTTCCTCTGTAGCATTCAGCAGCTAATAAGTACTGGAAGGATTAAGATTTTTTTAATAGAAGTAATTTACAAATATGTTTAACTTTCTGCCACCAGTTGATTTAAAAGAAAAAAGGTTTTCACCGTAGTACCCCTTTAAGTAGCACCATCTGTTGTGGGGAGGCCGATAAGGCTAAGTAACTATGTAAGTCCAATTCTAAAAACTTTTTCTATTACTTTTGTATTGTTTTTCATATTTCTGTCATTTTATTTAATTTCAAATTTTATATTTTTTTTCTTTCTTAAGATGACCACTATTCTCGAATTGTATTTACCTCAGTGAATGGACAGAGTCTATGGAATTTGCAAGCCATCAAGTCCATGTGCAATATAGACAATACAAGGGTAAGGGCAAAAAATGTCAAATATTTGTCGCATTCTTAAAATTCTGCAAAGGGTTGAGATTCTGAGACAAACACCCAGGTCCATACGTCTTGGTTATTCTGTTTTCCTTCTCTTTGTATCCAGGTGGTTGGGATATTTGGACAGTCCATGCTATTTGTATGGGTCACATGATTAGTGTTTGAGAGTAAATAGGGGGGAGGGGGTGACGGCAGCTTCGTTTTACAAATCTTCCTATATGTCTCCAGGGTATAGGAGTGACAAGCGTAGTTCCCACTGTGATTTGGGGAATCCCATTAAATTGCTAAAATCCTGGAGATTCACACTAGGGTGTTGTGGAATTCCTCAGTGATTCCCTGGGGTAAATCGTGACATAGTCCAATAAAATGTTTGCAAAAAAAAGTTTTACAAAGGAAATAAAAAAAATTAATAATCCTCCAATGGGAAAGACTCCGAGCCTTAGGTCTAGGTCAGTGGTCTTAAACCTCCAGATGTTGCAAAACTTCAACTCCCAGAGGATCCACACTGATCATGAAAGGTAAATCATGGCTTCCCTCTTGCAAAACTTCAACTTCCAACATTTGGAGGGCCGCTGTTTGAGACCACTGGTCTAGGTAATGTCGGAGATAATGTTGTACTTTAACAAGCCAAATAGCTTTGTTCTCAGAGAGATAAGCTGCCGGCAGAGGAGTCTGGCAGTGGCTTTCTCCTCTTTTCCTGTTAACAAGTACGCTCATGCTTGGCCCAAAGTTTTGGTTTGAATGTAAGGACCGGCTTTACTTATAATCTGGAATGTTTGGCGATTCATCGTCTTCATCTGATTTAATGGGTGCTGGAGTGAAGGAAAACATATCTAGGTCCTAAATTGTAACATAAACCATATGTACGGTGTCCATTTTAAGACATCAGCCGCAACTCCGTCCCCAGTCAACCGAAACACCGCCCCTCCTGCTCAGTAACACCAATCTCCATCAGTCATCAGCCACCACTCCCTCTTCCCTCATCCAAAACTCCCTCAGACAAAACTTCCTGCCGTATAGCAGAGCCAACACTGAATAGCCTGTATAGCAGAGCCGACACTGTACAGCATGTACTACAAAGCTCTGCTATTCAGGCTCTGCTATACATGTTGTGCAGTTCGCTCTGCTATATGGGCTCTGCTATACATGTTATTCAGTGTCGGCTCTACTATACAGGTTCTGCTATACATGCTGTGCAGTGTTGGCTCTGCTATACGGGTTCTGCTATACATGCTGTGCAGTGTTGGCTCTTCTATACAGGTTCTGCTATACATGCTGTGCAGTGTTGGCTCTACTATACGGGTTCTTCTATACATGCTGTGCAGTGTTGGCTCTGCTATACGGGTTCTGCTACACATGCTGTGCAGTGTTGGCTCTGCTATACGGGTTCTGCTATTCATGCTGTGCAGTGTTTGCTCTGCTATACGGGCTCTGCTATACATGCTGTGCAGTGTTGGCTCTGCTATACGGGTTCTGCTATACATGCTGTGCAGTGTTGGCTCTGCTATACGGGCTCTGCTATACATGCTGTGCAGTGTTGGCTCTACTATACGGGTTCTGCTATACATGCTGTGCAGTGTTGGCTCTACTATACGGGTTCTGCTATACATGCTGTGCAGTGTTGGTTCTGCTATACATGCTGTGCAGTGTTGGCTCTACTATACGGGTTCTGCTATACATGCTGTGCAGTGTTGGCTCTGCTATACGGGTTCTGCTATACATGCTGTGCAGTGTTTGCTCTGCTATATGGGTTCTGCTATACATGCTGTGCAGTGTTGGCTCTGCTATACGGGTTCTGCTACACATGCTGTGCAGTGTTGGCTCTACTATACGGGTTCTGCTATACATGCTGTGCAGTGTTGGCTCTGCTATACGGGCTCTGCTATACGGGCTCTGCTATACGGGTTCTGCTATACATGTTATTCAGTGTTGGCTCTGCTATACGGGTTCTGCTATACATGCTGTGCAGTGTTGGCTCTGATATACGGGCTCTGCTATACATGCTGTGCAGTGTTGGCTCTACTATACGGGTTCTGCTATACATGCTGTGCAGTGTTGGCTCTGCTATACGGGCTCTGCTATACATGCTGTGCACTGTTGGCTCTGCTATACGGGCTCTGCTATACATGTTGTGCACTGTTGGCTCTGCTATACGGGTTCTGCTATACATGCTGTGCAGTGTTGGTTCTGCTATACATGCTGTGCAGTGTTGGCTCTGCTATACGGGTTCTGCTATACATGCTGTGCAGTGTTGGCTCTGCTATACGGGCTCTGCTATACGGGCTCTGCTATACATGCTGTGCACTGTTGGCTCTGCTATACGGGCTCTGCTATACATGCTGTGCACTGTTGGCTCTGCTATACGGGCTCTGCTATACATGCTGTGCACTGTTGGCTCTGCTATACGGCAGGAAGTTTGGTCTGAGGGATGAGGGAGTTTTGGATAACGGAGGAGGGAGTTTAGACTCAGGGAGCATGGAGATTGGTGTGAGGGAGGAGGGGGACAGTGTTTTGTCGGGGGACGGAGTTGCGGCTGATGTCTGACGATGTCCTAAAATGGACACCGTACCTATGAAAATTTCTACATTTTCTTGGGGAGATTTATGAAAACCTGTGCAGAGGAAGAGTTGCCCAGTTGCCCATAACAACCAATCAGATCACTTCTTTCATTTTTAAAAAGGCCTCTGAAAGGCCTCTGATTGGTTGCTATGGGCAACTGCTCAACTTTTCCTCTTCACAGGTTTTCATAAATCTCCCCCATTGTTTTTGAGGTCCCAACCCAGTCCTCAAGGCCCACCAACAGTCCAGGATTTGTATTTTTCCCCTGTTCAAATAAAATGGAGTAACTGAAAAAACCCTGAAATGTTGGTGGGCCTTTAAACGGTACTCCAGCAATAAACATCTTATCGCCTATCCGTAGGACCCCCAAGATCTCCGGCGCGGCACCCTGGTCATCGGTGCATGATGACTGGCTCGTGCCAGATGACTGGCGGCTACAGCCCCCACACCCCCTACATTCATGTCTATAGGAGGAGGTGTGGCGACTATGTACTAGAAATCACGCCCCCTCCCATAGACATGAATGGAGGGGGCGCGACGTCACAAACACCGGAGAACGCCGCTGCTGGCCCGGAGATCGTGGGGGTCCCCAGCGGCAGGACCCCCGCGATCAGACATCTTCTCCTCTATCCTTTGGATATTAGAGTACCCCTTTAAGGAATGTGTTGAGGACCAGTAAGGACATGTAAAGGGCCAGTAGACCTAAAGTCAGCAGCTCGTTTATGTTTGGCCCTATTATAACATGAGCTATCTGCTATATATTAGTATTATTCATTTTTCGGTCTAAACACTGGAGCTGTAAGGACGCGTTCACACCGGCGTTTTACTCCGGTAAATGGAGCTCTCTCCTTCGGTCCGTCAGAAGGACGGAAGTTGAGGGGAGAAGAATAATATTGCATGTAACCTCCATACTACCACTCATCTCCTGTAAAATACTGGATCCCCAATGGACCCCAATCAAGTCAATGGGATCTGTCAGACCCGGCGGTGCCAGAACAACAGTGTCACATGACCATCTTAGCCAATCAGCAGTCTCAGGGATCACATGCTGTACTCTGGGCTTCACTGTTCAGTGATAGGAGCTAAGATGCTGCTGAGCCCCTGAGGCTGCTGACTGGCTGAGGTGGTCATGTGACATCTGCTACAGAAGGAAGATCAGGGTGCTGACCAGAGCCTGATTGGAGTGGGATCGGTGAAGGGTCACCGGCAGTATGGCATATTAGGCGTGATGTCCAGTCCAGAAGAAAGACCAGGGTGCAGACCAGATGGGGATCAGCATGGGATTGGAGAGAGATGAGTAACTGCTGTTTTATTTTAAAGGGGTACTCCAGTACTTAAAGGAGATATGTCATACAAATAAAAAAATGGATCCCCTATCTGCATGATTTTTAGGATTTTAGATTGTGGAGGGTCCGAGTGCTGGGACCCACGTGATCTCCTGTACAGAGCCCCTGAAGCGGAGCATCATGACCCCTGCCCGAAGCGGGGTTGCCACGTCCCCTCAATATATCTATGGGAGAGCCGTTCAGCTATCTTCAGGCTCTCCTATAGAGATATATGGAGGGAGCGTGGCGGCCCCCTGCTTCAGTCAGGGGTTGTGACGTGTGGGGGCCCCAGTGCTTGGACCCCCTGGGATCTAAAACTTATTCCCCTGTTTCTCCTTTAACAACTTATTCCCTATCCACAAGATATAGGATTAGAGTCTGATCACAGGTGTCCGATCACTGGGACCCCCGCTATCTTCTGCCAGTGCCCCGCCTATCGCACTTATCCTTTGTCCTGTTTGTCCTGTAGATGGGGGATAAGTCGTTAAAGGGGTACTCCCCTGGAAAACTTTTTTTTTTTTTTTTTTTAATCAACTGGTGCCAGAAAGTTAAACAGATTTGTAAATTACTTCTATTAAAAAATCTTTTATTTATGAATTTCTTTTCTGTCCATTTTAGGAACTGTCAGGAGCAGGATATCTTTGCAATGGGGATTTGCTCCTACTCTGGATAGTTCCTAAAATCCTAAAATGGACAGAGGTGTCAGCAGAGAGCACTGTGGTCAGACAGAAATGAAATACAAAAAAAAAAACTTCCTCTGTAGCATACAGAAGCTGATAAGTACTGGAAGGATTAAGATTTTTAAATAGAAGTAATTTACAAATCTGTTTAACTTTCTGGCACCAGTTGATTAAAAAAAAATGTTTTCCAGGGGAGTACCCCTTTAAGTACCAGAGTACTCCTTAAGGGTGCGTTCCCACAGGGCGTATACGCAGCGTATTTGATGCTGCGCAAAATTTACGGCAGCAGCGGGAAATACGCTGCGTATTCCTTGCTCACTATACACACAGGGCTTTCCGGCGGCAGCCCTATGCGTGTAGCGAGTTTTGGAGGCGGGGCCGTGTGCCGGCGTGTCTGTGACGCGCGGCTCCGTCCTCCAAAACTCACTGCACACATAGGGCTGCCGCCGGAAAGCCCTGTGTGTATAGTGAGCAAGGAATACACAGCGTATTTCCCGCTGCTGCTGTAAATTTTGCGCAGCGTCAAATACGCTACCCTTAAAGGAAATCTGTCACCAGTGTCACCTTCACCAACCTGTCAGTACTGCAGGTGACACTGATGAGAACGGTACTTACCTTACTCCATGGCGGGGATCTCCGGTAATCTTAGCCGTTAGCTCCAGCTCCGGGCACCCGGCTTGGGGCACGGGCGGAGCTTAGTGATGTCACCGCTGCTGTTCTCTAGCAGCAGGACCCAGCAGGGAGCAGCAGCGGTGACATCACTAAGCTCCGCCCGTGCCCCAAGCCGGGTGCTGGAGCTATCGGACAAGATTACCAGAGATCCCTGCTAGAGATGAGCGAATTTACAGTAAATTTGATTCGTCACGAACTTCTCGGCTCGGCAGTTGATGACTTATCCTGCATTAATTAGTTCAGCTTTCCGGTGTTCTGGTGGGCTGGAAAAGGTGGATACAGTCCTAGGAAAGAGTCTCCTAGGACTGTATCCAACTTTTCCAGCCCACCGGAGCACCTGAAAGCTGAACTAATTTATGCAGGAAAAGTCATCAACTGCCGAGCCGAGAAGTTCGTGACGAATCGAATTTACTGTAAATTCGCTCATCTCTAGTTAGAATCTTATTTGGCTGTGTACACATAATCATCTTTTTACGTTATAACTACAATGTTTTTGTTAACAATTTTTAGAAACCAGCTGTGTCACGACCACAAAGTGTGAACACTGCCCTTGGGTTCATTTTTCTCATAAACTATTTAAAGTGGCAGGGGTTCATTTTAGCTTCGAAAAAAAAAACCTTCCCAGGCCCGGGTAATTACGGCCAAGTCACTAATGGAATTCAGATGCCGAACATTCCTAATTTAACTTTGTCTTAATCACCGTAGGACACACAGGCAATTAAACATGAAATACAAACTGTTCGGGCCCGTTAGTTATGGTTCGCGCCAAAGCCATAAAAACGACCTCATTACCGAGGGCGTTATGGAGGACGTAGCTTTTAACCCCCGGTGGGTACGGTTAACTCCACCGTGCCAGGAGTGTTCGGAGTACTTACCACGTATATAATGTTTTCTGGTCATGGAGTTTTTATGACTGATCAATTCCCATTTGTTTATGGTAATTTAACTGCAACCTCAAGTTTAGTGTTAAGGGCGTATTCACACCTTGTGGTTATAGCGCAGTTTTTTTTGTGGCTCTTTTTTGCCAAGTCGTAGCAAAATGCACTGGAATATATCAAATTTTTTTTTTACTGATTTACAGCAGTGTTTCCAAACCCGTGTGCCTCCAGCTGTTGCGAAATTACAACTCCCAGCATGCCCGGACAGCCAAAGGCTGTCCGGGCATGCTGGGAGTTGTAATTTTGCAACAGCTGCAGGCACACTGGATTAGAGCCAGGTACTTGAATCTTTTCTTTTTCTATTTTCTGATTATAATTTTTTTTTTTTTTATTTCTTTGTAATTTTTTTTTCCATTTATTTCATACTTTTTTTTATTATTTTTAATTTTTTTAATAAAAGTTTTTATTTCACTTTTTCGTCTGTATATTTTTTTTATTTCTTATTTCATTGTAAATGTTTTTTTATTCCATTTCTTTGTACAATTGTTTTATTTTTTATTTTGTTGTAAAAAAATTTTTTTATTTTTTTGTACTTTTTTACAAATTTTTATTTAATTGTTTTTTTTCATTTATTTTGTACTTTATTTTTTATTTCATTGTAAATAAAAAAATTCAGTAAATTGTTTTTTTCATTGTTTATTTTTATTTCATTTTCTGTATATTTTTTCATTTTTATTTCTTTTTTTTTTTGTTATTATGGGGAAAGCTATCTTGCCGAGTTTTTTATTTATTTATTTATTTTTTAACAGCATTTAGAGAAATGGTTTATGGCAGGACCAATACAGGCAGGACATAGACAACAATAGACATCTGTCGCATTCATATGAGTTGGAGATTTTACTGGGCATGCTTTGTGACCTTTTTAAGAGCTCATTCTACAGGGGAGGGAAAGGCTGATCTGTATGCAACAGCTATTGTGTGTACCTCTGTTTTCTATGCACTTTACTCCTGACTGTGATGATAAGGAGGAGACTGCTGGGAAGTGATCTTTACAGAACAGTAAGTTTCAGCTTAGTTTTAGCCCTAGTTGCCAGAATGGAGACTGAAAGATTTCAGGATTAAAATTATATATATATATATATATATATATATATATATATATATATATATATTATATATATATATATATATATATATATATATATATATATATATATATATATATATATATATATTATATATTATATATATATATATATATATATATATATATATATATATATATATATTATATATATATATATATATTATATATTATATATATATTATATATATATATTATATATTTATTTATATATATATATATTATATATTTATTTATATATATATATATTATATATTTATTTATATATATATATATTATATATTTATTTATATATATATATATTATATATTTATTTATATATATATATATTATATATTTATTTATATATATATATATTATATATTTATTTATATATATATATATTATATATTTATTTATATATATATATATATTATATATTTATTTATATATATATATATTTATTAGGGATCGACGGATATTGTTTTTTTAGGGCCGATACCGATAATCTGTGGAGGTTAGGGCCGATAACTTATACCGATATTCCGGCATAAGTTATCGGCTATTTATCCCCCCGCGACACCGCTGCAGATCATTGATTTAAAGCGGGCGCCATAGACCGCCGCCGCCGCCACCCGCTTCTCTCGCCCTGCCTGTCCGGGGGTCCTCCTGAGTCCTATCACCACGACCTCTGCTCTGCGCCCCCTACCGCCCCACCGCACCGCGTTGCACCCACCACCACACCGCCCCGGCCCCATTGCCTCCCCCCATCCCCGGTTTTATAATTACCTGTTCCTGGGGCCCGGGGTTGTCCTCCTGAGCTGTCACTGTGCGCACTGACGGTGACGTCGCGTCACGTCACTCGTCATTGCACACAGGACGCAGAAGGAGCCAGAAGTAGCCTGGACCCCGGGAACAGGTAATTATAAAACTGGGAATGGGGGAGGCAATGGGGCTAGGGCGGTGCGGTGGGGGGTGCGTCGCGGTGGGGGGGGGGCGGTCGCGGTGAGGGGGGCGGGGCATTATTGGATTATCGGTAAGGTAATTGCCGATACCGATAATGCCCAAAATCGTGATTATCGGCCGATAATATTGGCCAAACCGATAATCGGTCGATCCCTAATATATATATATATATATATATATATATATATATATATATATATATATATATATTATGTATATGTGTGTGTAATAAAATGAAAAAAGTTAAACAATAGGTAATTTTTCGGATGGCACACACAGACATCATATGCAAAATGTATACCCACTGACTCTCTGGTGGCTTAGAGGCTGAAGCACGACCGTAAATTTGCCAAAAAATTGCTGAGATTCAGAAATGTTGATTTGTCTGCATGGTAAAACATAATTTTTCACAAGAAAATTTTTTTTTCTGAAAATTGGAAACATTGTACAGACGTGATTCAACATTTTACAATTTTCAAGTACAACTGATAAACCAGCATTCAAAAATTTGCCTGCAAAATTTACTGCACTTTGGCAGGACCATGGTGTTCCCTAACCTACGGCAGTATACACACCCTGCAGTCTTGTCATGCTTTAGTTTGTCATGTTGGATTTGGTTGGAAATTGGTTTTGAAGTTCATGGGGCAAAAATGTGATGCTTTTTCTTACTTATTGTGTCTCATTGGGGTTAATGTTTTTCATTTTTGTCTGTATATTGTCTAAATTTTTTGTATGGCCATTGGGGCGAATCATAGGGCCAATTATTCAAATGTGATCCAAATTTCTATCTTATTTCTATTGTCAAATTCGTTGCCTATACATTCATATATTCTTCAGAACCCACTGATTTCAGAGAGATTGTCTAATGGTCTAATGTATATTGGGGGGTCATTTGTTATGACTGGATTTCTACAAACCCAATCATAGAAACATAGAATGCGTTGGCAGATTAGAACTATTTGGCCCATCTAGTCTGCCCAATAGTCTTTGATCATGTGGGAGAAAAACCATGTGCCGTCTTTTCCCGTGTTAGTTAAGCAGAACATGCATGTTCATGGGAGGCCCGGTCTCCAATGTTCACCACTTCCTCTGAAGTGCCGACACTGTAGAAAATACCTGCTCAGTCACTCACTGGCCGTTTCAGCTAGTGGTTGTTTCAGCTAAGTGGGTATTTTCTGCACATCAGAGGTAGTGGTGGGCAGCAGGGCCCAGGCACCATTGGGCTTGGCAGTTGTGGGGGATCGGGTTGGTGAACATGCTTTTGTTGTTTTTATTTTTTAACCCACCCAGAGTTTCTTCTCATCAATATATTTTTTTTGTCTTACAGATCAGATCCCACTCACAGTTTTCAGACCTGTGCCAGAGGACAACGGCAGATTCTTGTTGCCCCAGTTGGACTTTAGGAAACTACATTGCCATTCTTAACAACAGATCATCATGCCATAAGATTGTAGACCGAGACGTTTCTCACACGCTCAAACTAATTCGTACATGTGCCAAATATTATCACAACGGAACGTTGGGACCAGACTGCTGGGATATGGCGGCCAAGAGGAAGGACCAGCTGAAGTGTACAAATGTGCCTCGAAAATGTACAAAGTATAATGCGGTCTACCAGATTCTCCATTACCTGGTAGATAAAGACTTCTTCAACCCAAAGAATGTGGATTTCCCCAATCCAGTTTTAAGGCACAGTATGCTCTTCTCCCCAACCGAAAAAGGGGAGTCCATGATGAACATTTATCTAGATAATTTTGAGAACTGGAATAGTTCTGATGGTATAACCACCGTCACAGGAATTGAGTTTGGAATCAAACATAGCTTATTTCAAGACTATCTCTTAATGGATACTGTGTATCCGGCAATCGCCATTTTAATAGTCCTCTTGGTCATGTGTGTATACACCAGATCCATGTTTATCACACTAATGACCATGTTCGCCATCATTAGTTCACTGATTGTATCTTATTTTCTCTATCGTGTGGTATTTAAGTTTGAGTTCTTTCCCTTCATGAACCTCACTGCACTGATCATTCTTGTCGGAATTGGGGCGGACGATGCTTTTGTCTTATGCGATGTTTGGAATTACACAAAATTTGACAAACCTCACGCGGAGACCTCAGAGACGGTTAGCATCACCCTCCAACATGCTGCTCTTTCTATGTTTGTCACCAGCTTTACCACCGCAGCGGCCTTCTATGCCAACTACGTCAGCAATATTACCGCAATCAGGTGCTTCGGAGTCTATGCCGGCACCGCCATATTGGTTAATTATCTTCTCATGGTCACGTGGCTTCCTGCCGTAGTTGTCCTACATGAACGTTACCTCCTGAACATTTTTACCTGTTTTAAAAGTCCTCAACAACGACCTTATAACAAGAAAAACTGTTGGAATGTAATGTGCGAGAAGGTGCAGGAGCTTCTCTTTACCGTTTCGGAAGCATCAAGGATTTTCTTTGAGAAAGTGCTGCCATGTATTGTCATAAAATTCAGATATGTTTGGGTGTTTGGTTTCCTGGCCATAACTATTGGTGGAGCATATATCGTATGTGTCAATCCAAAGATGAAACTCCCATCGCTAGAACTTTCGGAATTCCAAGTGTTCAGGTCTTCTCATCCGTTCGAGAGATACGATGCAGAGTACAAAAAGATGTTCATTTTTGAGCGTGTCCACCATGGGGAAGAGCTCCATATGCCCATTACTATCGTCTGGGGAATCTCTCCAGAAGACAATGGAGACCCCTTGAACCCAAAAAGCAAGGGCAAGCTCAAACTGGACAGTAGCTTTAATATTGCCAGCCCTGCCTCACAACAATGGATTTTGAATTTTTGCCAAAAGTTGAAAAACCAAACTTTCTACTATCAAACAGATGAACAGGACTTCACCAGCTGTTTCATCCAGACCTTTAAACAGTGGATGGAAAATCAGGACTGTGATGAACCTTCGCTTTACCCATGTTGCAGCCAGTCAGGATTTCCATATAAGCAAGAGGTGTTTGAGCTCTGTATCAAAAGGGCTATCATGGAGCTCGAAAGGAGCACTGGTTACCATCTGGACAGTAAGACTCCCGGTCCGAGGTTTGACATCAATGACACCATCAGAGCTGTAGTGTTAGAGTTTAAAAGTGCTTACCTCTTCACCTTTGCATATGAAAAGATGCACCACTTCTACAAGGAGGTCGATGCCTGGATTTCTAAGGAACTCCAGTCGGCTCCGGTTGGTCTCAGCAATGGCTGGTTTGTCAGCAACCTTGAATTTTACGATCTCCAAGACAGCCTTTCCGATGGAACATTGATCGCCATGGGATTATCTGTTGCCGTAGCTTTTAGCGTCATGCTTCTTACTACGTGGAACATCATTATAAGTCTGTATGCTATAGTTTCCATAGCGGGCACTATATTTGTTACTGTTGGCTCCTTGGTTCTTCTCGGATGGGAACTCAATGTTCTAGAATCTGTGACCATATCCGTTGCTGTGGGTCTATCAGTAGATTTTGCCGTACATTATGGCGTTGCCTATCGTCTTGCTCCAGATCCAGATCGAGAAGGCAAAGTGGTCTTCTCTCTAAGCCGTATGGGTTCTGCTATAGCCATGGCTGCACTGACAACCTTCGTGGCTGGAGCGATGATGATGCCTTCGACTGTTCTGGCCTACACCCAGCTGGGGACCTTCATGATGTTGATAATGTGCATCAGCTGGGCGTTTGCTACCTTCTTTTTTCAATGCATGTGCCGTTGTCTAGGGCCACAGGGAAGTTGTGGTCAGATTCCGTTGCCAAAAAAGTTACAGTTCAAAGCCTTTTCCCAAGCATTGTCATCCAGCACGACTGAAAGAGGACAGAACAAGGCGAATCACAGTAATAAGTATCAGTTAGACACGCGAGGGACAAAGACGGAATTGGAACATGAACATTATGAACTGGAACCTTTAGCGTCACATAACAGTAGCACATCTTGAGGGACATGTTGCAGCGAGAAACTGTTTGCACTCACAATTGTTGCGTCTGTACTACCCATTGTAGACAAACTGTATGCAGTATTGTAACATTCATGGCAGACTATATGTTCCCGGGACCGGCCTAGCCTTACCTAAGCCTGTGTGATCCAACGCTTGCCACTTCTACAGTCATGTGTCATGAGCAGTGTCCACGTACATAACCATCAGTTGGCTCACACTATGGAATTGTCTGGTCAGACCTATCCACCATTACTATGATGCCTTTGACCCATCATTCTAGAGGTGTGAGGACATTTGTACTGTAAAATTTCTCTTTTCGCACATCATGGCTGCTTCCTTATAAGAATAGCACTACACCTGTCCACAGGTTGTTTATAGTATTGAAGCTGTACTCCATTTACGATAAAAGAGCCAAGCTCTAATACCAAATACAACTCGTGGACAGGTGTGGTGCTCATTCTAGAAAGAAGCACCCATGTTTTTTTCTAATGTTATGCCACCCCTTGATGCCCCAACCATCCTGCAGAAGACCAGTAAACCAGTATCTTTTTATGGGTGCTGAGAGGTGTCCTTGCCCTCGATAAGAGTCCACATAGTTCGTTTTCACAGTTTCATAGAGTTTCATTATCAATAGCTCTATGACCAGACCATCTACCAATATATATAAACGAGCACTGCAGGCAAAACAGATACGTCAATACAGGACCATAGAGGTCACTTCTCTCATGCTGTGCCCCCTGACCCCTACACCAGTGGACCAGTTTTGCCCAGAGTGCTCCTGGCATCTAAACTGACCTTAATGGCTCCAGCACAACGAAGTGGCAGTAGGTTGACATTTTTTTTTTTTTTCATTCATTTTTGGTTTTGCTGGTTGAGCCCATAAAACCGATGCCCAAATCTAGAAGGATGTGTGTGAAGGAAAAAAGACGTATGTGTGAGTAAAACGAATAGCACTTCAGAGCAACAGTAATGTACATTGTCCTTCGCATTTCAATTTTCTGAATGTCAGTCTTAGACCAAAATATCGGAACCTGACACTAAATCTGTACAACCCACAAAGTGATGTACCTCTGTCCATTGTCAAGTGCAATTCTTTTGATTGTCTTATGCCAAACATTGATGCCAACGTGCCTGCTGTATTAAGAGAGATATCAAAGTTTATGTCAATAAAACCATATAGAGTAATGAGGATTTTTACTGTCTTTTTTATTTTTTTATTTATATATTCATTTACTTTCCTCAAGCCAAAATGTTCTCTTTCTAGAACAACCCAGTTTTACATTATCTTATGCCCTATCCTGCTGCACCCGGAGCTCATTTAGAACGTCCAGTGCAGCACCGTAGGCTCGTGATGTCACAGCCACGCCCCCTCAATGCAAGTCTATGAGAGGGGCCACGTCCCCTCCCATAGACTTGCATTGAGGGGTCGTGGCCGTGACGTCACGAGCCTCCGGCATCGCATCGCCAGTCATCCGTCACAGAGCGAAGTCTCGTCCGTGCACCGGATAACTGGGGTACCGCAGTAGAGATCGCGGGGGTACCCATCGGCGGGACCCCTGCGATAAGACATCTTATCCTATCTTATCCCCAGAATACTCCTTTAAGCAACTGTATAATTTTCTTGAATTTCCCTGGTGTCCGCAAAGTTTTATAGGTGGTAAAACTTCTCACACTTTGTCATGCGGACACCTTACTTTTGTTACTTTGTTGTGCAGGCACCAGGAAAATTCGAGAAAATTATACAGTTGCTTAAAGGGGTACTCCGGGGATAAGATAGTGGATAAGATGTCTAATTTTTCCGGTGAGATCTCCATCTTTGAAACGGACTGGTAGGCGTGCCACTTTGAGTGTTGTGCCACTTTGACTGTGATGGGCGCTGCTTGACTTTCTTTGGTGAGACGGGGGCACTTATGGGCTCATAATGAGTCTGTCATCACCAACTCAACTTCACCAAGAAGAACTGTTCAAAATGGCACAACATTCAGCTGTGTGTTCATGGCCATTTATTATAGAGATTGGAGGGGGTCTACCGTAAATACTTGGACTGCCACTCTATAAAACTTCTGGAATGTCAGTGGACCGCTTCCAAGTTAATATGGGTTTGACTGCTGTGACCCCATCAATCCTCAGAATGAAGGGGCTACGGTGAAGGATGAGGGGGTTTCCTCGTGAAAGACACACCCACCGACCAGATACTCGTAGGATAGGGAACAAGTGCCTGGTTGGTGGACACTGGTTGATCATGTCAAAGGGGGATGCCATGTCACATGGTTGGATGAATGGAGGGAGCAATGGTTAGATATGTGCACTGCCATTACATTCATCTCAATAGGCCTAAAAAAGTGTAAAGCACATGTTCTAGAGAATATTGATGTGTTGATCTCCTTGCACAGCCTCTGACCAGGAATTCTAATGTGCAGGACAACTATCGAGAGGACATCTGTCACTTTCATTTCAGGATCGGTGCGGGTTCCAGCTGTCGCGTCTCCACTGATCCAGAATGTTATGATGGCCAAAGGACAATATTTTTTTCATGCAATTCAAGTTATTCAAAAGTTATGTATTGCTGCACACACTGACACATTGGGACACAGACAGAAGGTGTTCCTGAACTATGACCCAAGGTTGGGCCAGCTAACCAGTATTGCACTACATCCTTCAGCGGACCCAGACTCTTAACACATTAATAGACCCCCAATGGTCCAGCAGAGGACTCCCCAATCTGAAGGTGATCTTGGAGCCTATGGCCAGGATCTTTTTCTTATGGGACGAGTCACAAATAATCTATTATATTTTACTGATAAAACAGATGCGCTTGAGTTCTGTATAGGTGGTCTGTGCACCAACTATCTGGTAAGAAATAGTAGCTACAGTATTTGGCCTCTGTTCTCTATGGTAACTGAACTGCCAGACAATAGAGAAAAATATGAACCTTTGTTTCTATTATTGTTGGGGGTCGGACTAGATATCACCAATCCTGTGATTTTTTTTAATGTTTTTTTCATTCTGGGATAACTCCTTTAAAAATGAATCCAACACTTCCCCTCCTAAAACTTTCAGTGTTTTTTTCCAGTTAGAAAAATTCTAATCTTGGACTGTAGGTGGCCATTGAGGACTGGGTTGGGGGACCCCTGCCCTAAAAGGAATAACTTTGAATAATGAATAACATGAATAACTTTGCACAGGGGCATAAGTGATTTAGTAAGCGCGTTGATAAAGTCTGATAGTATTGTAATAAGTACCTCTCTAGCCCCCATGCCAATATACAATACTCTGTTATTTATAAGATACAACACGTGGGAAGAAAATAAATAATATGAGCACTGCCCTGTACTCACACATCCAACGTAGCGATCGCTTGAGTATGGGTGCCGTGTCACCACGGTCCTGGCTTAGATCTTTACCTGGTGCTCGGCGTCCGGAAACAGGAAAAAGTCCGCAATCAAACCTCCATTCAAAGAAGCAAAGACTCGGCAACTCGGGTGCAATCGATCCAAATTCTCAACTTCTTTATTATAAAGATATAAAGGATAAAATATACAGGTGTAACAACATAGTGGGGAGAGACGACAGGAGGTTATGGAGTCATGGAATCTGACAGCCATTTCCTGCCATACAGGTGTAAAGACATAGCAGGGAGAGATAACAGGAGGTTATGAAGTCATGGAGCCTGACAGCCGTTTCCTGCCATACAGGTGTAAAGACATAGTGGGGAGAGACAACAGGAGGTTATGAAGTCATGGAGCCTGACAGCCGTTTCCTGCCATACAGGTGTAAAGACATAGTGGGGAGAGACAACAGGAGGTTATGGAGTCAAGGAATCTGACAGCCGTTTCGTGCCATACAGGGGAAAAGACATAGCAGGGAGAGACAAGAGGAGGTTATGGAGTCATGGAAACTGACAGCCGTTTCGTGCCTTACAGGTGTAACGACATAGTGGGGAAAGACAACAGGAGGTTATGGAGTCATGGAAAACTGACAGTAATTTCGTGCCATACAGGTGTAAAGACCTAGTAGGGAGAGACGACAGGAGGTTATGGAGTCATGAAAACTGACAGCTGTTTCGTGCCATACAGGTTTAAAGACATAGTGGGGAGAGACGACAGGAGGTTATGGAGTCATGGAATCTGACAGCTGTTTTGTGCCATACAGGTGTAAAGACATAGCAGGGAGAGGCGGCAGGAGGTTATGAAGTCATGGAATCTGACAGTCGTTTCGTGCGCATAATGCACTTCATCGGACCAGTGGATTATGAGCACAAAACGGCTGTCAGATTACATGACTCCATAACCTCCTGTCGTCTCTCCCCTCTATGTCTTTACATCTGTATGGTAGGAAACGGCTGTCAGTTTCCATGACTCCATAACCTCCTGTCGTCTCTCCCCATTATGTCTTTACACCTGTATATTATATCCTGTATTTCTTTATAATGAAGAAGTTGAGAATTTGAATCGATTGCACCCCAGTTGCCGAGTCTTTGCTTCTCTGAATGGAGACTGTTATTTATAAACCTCATTCTTGTGACCATGGGAGGAAACTTCCTTATCACATGTTGGGTTTCTATTTATGCCAAACATCTCCGCTTCCTTCTAAATGCAAATATTCCAGATATTATCTGGATCCTGCACCAGCGTCCATGTGACATGGCTTTTCCTTGAAGGCTCCTTTGACTGCACGCTGGACCCTTCCTTCCGATGTCATTGTCTGATTACCGGCCCTCGGAGACAAGATATGTCCAAACAACAGGAAATAATATGTCTTTATGACATTATTTTGTCAGTGGACTTCCATGCAGTCACTGCGGCCCGAGGGGCGGAGGTCATTACCACTGATGTCAGTGTATTGTTACATATAGGCTGTGATTTAGGTTATGACTATTAAAGTTCTGGTTGGTTTTCATACTGTTATTAAGGAGAAGACGATGATCCAGCACTTGAAGTACGATAGCTTTATTGAAGATCACGACACTGTTAAAATCGACCATACGACTCGTTTCGATCGCATGCGCTCATCCTCGATGACCGATATAACCCCTTTAGTGGAGATTTATCAAAACCTGTGCAAAGGAAAAGTTGCCCTGTTGCCCATAGCAACCAATCAGATCGCTTCTTTAATTTAGCAGAGGCCTTGTAAAAAATGAAAGAAGCGATCTGATTGGTTGCTATGGGCAACAGGGCAACTTTTCCTTTGCACAGGTTTTGATAAATCTCCCCCTTTCCCTCTAAAACTCTTCTCCAACACTTCTTTACCTCCTAAAACTGCATCTATAAGGCCGGGTTCACACCAGGTTTTTGCAATACAGTTCCCGTATCAGGTTTTTGGATGAAAAACAGATTCCTCAAAACCGGACTAAACTGTATTCAAACGTGTGTACAAATTTTAACCCATATAGGGGTTGAAAAATGATGTCCGGTTGCATCCAATTTTTTTAAGAAAAAAAAACGTATTTGTTTTTAGCTTTTCACATTATTATGAGTAAAGTTTTGACTTGTTTGATGGAAATTCCAAGAAAAATATTGTGCGAAGTCAAAAATCGTATGGTGCAAACCAGCTGGAACTGTACGCACATACGATTCTGTACGGTTCCCACTGACTCCTATGAAAAAACGTATACGGTTTCAATACGGGAAAAAGCGGACAAAACCTTACAAGATACAAAACGGACACAACCGGATGCATTGTTTGGCATACGGTTTTCAATGGCGAGTCGATGCATACGGTTCCATACGGTTTTCAAATTGAAAACGTATACGGGAACTGTATTGCAACGACGTGGTGCAGTTAGCATTTGTGGCATGTAAGAGGATCAGTATCAGCTGTCCGATTGGCAGCCCCGCAACATGGATTATCTGGTGACTATGGCGCCTGGTAGGGGTGGCATAAAACAGGCAGCAAGTGACCAGTTAAAGGGGTACACCGCTGTCCAACGTTCAGAACAAAATGTTCCGAACGCTTGGAGCAGTCGCCGGGGGCTTGACATGTCACTGCCCCGCCCCCTCATGATGTCACACCCCGCCCACTCAATGCAAGTGGCCCCCTCCCATAGACTTGCATTGAGGGGCGGGGCATGACGTCACGAGGGTCGGGAGGTGACGTCAAGAGGCGTTGGGTCTAAGCGTTCGAAACATTTTGATCCGAACGCTGAGCAGCACAGTACTTTAATCCTTGAAGTTGATGCTAGAAGCAGGAAAATGGGCAAATATAAGGATCTAAGTGACTGTGACAAGTGGCAAATAGTGATGTGAAGACGACTGGGTCAGAGCATCTCCAGGATGGACGGTCTTGTAGGGTGTTCCCAGTATGTAGTGGTTAGTACCTACCAAAAGTTCTTCAAGAAAGGACAACCAGTGACTGGGGACAGGGTCATATGGCTCATTGATGTGCGTGGAGTGAAGCCTAGCCTGTCTTGTCCGATCCCAAAAAACAGGTTGGAGAATCGGGTGAAGATATCGCAGGACATGACACTTAGTGGAGTCCAAGCCTTTATGGGTCAGATCATAAAGAGAACTATTATTATTATTATTATTTATGTATATAGCCTCCTTGGTTCCAGGGCACTTTATATTTAATAAGGGTTAGAATTGTGGTGACCCAGTACAGGAGTTGCACTCTGTACCATTGCTGACCTGTCAGGCAGACTCCATTCCGTGACCCCTGGGCCTCCCTTTCACCTGTGTGCCCTGAATAGTTAAATAATGTATGTGTTATCCAATGCAATGTACATAATTGTTCTATGCCTTTAAAGGGGTACTCCGGTGCAAACCTTTTTTCTTTTAAATCAACTGGTGGCAGAAAGTTAAACATATTTGTAAATTACTTCTATTAAAAAAATCTTAATCCTTCCTGTACTTATTAGCTGCTGAATACTACAAAGGAAATTCTTTTCTTTTTGGAACACTGATGACATCACAAGCACAGTTCTCTCTGCTGACGTTATTATAATAATAATAACGCTTTATTTATTGTTGTCCTTAGTGGGATTTGAACCCAGGTCCCCAGCATTGCAAGGCAGCAGTGCTAACCACTGAGCCACCATGCTGCCCTTAGCATACATCTGCAATGCATGGTTGCTAAAATGGACAGAGATGTCAGCAGAGAGCACTGTGCTCGTGATGTCATCAGTGTTCCAAAAATAAAGGAATTTCCTCTGTAGCATTCAGCAGCTAATAAGTACTGGAAGGATTAAGATTTTTTAATAGAAGTAAGTTACAAATATGTTTAACTTTCTGCCACCAGTTGATTTAAAAGAAAAAAGGTTTTCACCGGAGTACCCCTTTAAGTACTATTGTCATGTGATTGTAACCAAGGAAGGTACCAGTGACCATGTGACCTACAGGGTGATCTATGGGACCCTTCCAGAGTCTCCCACATATAAGGGTGGAGCTTCCTCTTTCTTTTTGAGTCTTTGCTGAGCTACAGAGAGGTCAAGTCTGGAGAGTGTCTGGTGACCTAAAGAGGCCTAACGTCTACCACGCAGCCGCGGATCCACAAGTCCACTACCCCCAGGTCCAAGTCAAAACCTGGTAAGCTACAAACAGGGTGAAGTCTGTCATAGTCAGTCTCAGTCAAGTCAGTCCAGGTCAGTCTGTCTCAAGTCACCATGGCCATGCATCAAATTGTCCCAGTCCACCATAAGTTCGAGCAAGCCTTTTGGTCTCTGAAGTCACTGGTCACCTCCGTGGGCCTAGCCAAGCTGTATAGACTGTTACATCTGTCTGACTCAGTAAAGCTGCCGTTGTTCCGTAACTTGGCGTCTGAGTCCTGTTTGCCCCCGTGCCTAGCCCAGGAGCCAGCGGTATACCTTCGGGTGGTATTGAGGATAAACCACGCCCTGGCGTCACGAATACAAGGGGTTAATGCCATTTGGCCCTAGGGTAATTCCATCTGCCCTCATCACACCCTCACTACAGAATTCATCATACAAACATGACACAGACTGAATTGTAGACTGATATAGATGGAGAGGGAACTCTGCCCGCCAGGGCTTACAATCTAAAAGGAGAGGGAGGGAAACAGGGGTGAGGGACAGCTGGTCATCTATGATCTAGTGGGGAAGTAGCTGCTCATAGGGGTAGTAGGATTACTGAAGGTCGTAGGTTTTCTTGAATAGATTGGTCTTCAGGTTTCTTTTGAAGGTCTTGATAGTGGGTAAGGGCCGGATGTGTCGGGTAGTGAGTTCCAGTGTATGGAGGAACCACCGGAAAAGCCTTGAAGACGGTTTTGTGAGGTCCAGACAAAGGGAAAGCACAGGCGGTGGTCTAGAAAGGATAGGAGATTACGTAAAGGGCCGTGTGGTGGTGGTGGTGGGGGAGATCAGGTCAGAGATATATGGAGGGAACAGGTTGTGGACGGCCTTGTATGTCGTGGTTAACTATAAGGTTGTCGCCACCAAGGAAAAAGAGCCACAAGATAACCATGAATGAAAAAATGAATAAAACAGCTTTATTAAACATATATAAAATTGACATACAGTATTAAAATAGATAAAGGCAAAGCAAATATCAAGAAAGAGTAGCTGAGGGGTAAACTCCAAGGTACAGTGACCCCCCCCCCCCCCCCCCCGACATACGATCATTTGATCATGGTGAAGGCAGCATCAACATACGTGTCACGATTCGGCTGGCAGGAGGTGGATCCTCTGTGCCAGAGAGGGATTGGCGTGGACCGTGCTAGTGGACCGGTTCTAAGCTGCTACTGGTTTTCACCAGAGCCCGCCGCAAAGCGGGATGGTCTTGCAGCGGCGGTAGCAACCAGGTCGTATCCACTAGCAACGGCTCAACCTCTCTGACTGCTGAAGATAGGCGCGGTACAAGGGAGTAGACAAGAGCAAGGTCAGACGTAGCAGAAGGTCGGGGCAGGCAGCAAGGATCGTAGTCAGGGGCAACGGCAGGAGGTCTGGAACACAGGCTAGGAACACACTGGGAAACGCTTTCACTGGCACGATGGCAACAAGATCCGGCAAGGAAGGGAAGGGGAAGTGAGGTTATATAGGGAAGTGCACAGGTGAATACACTAATTAAACCAACTGCGCCAATCAGCGGCGCAGTGGCCCTTTAAATCGTAGAGACCCGGCGCGCGCGCGCCCTAAGGAGCGGGGCCGTGCGCGCCGGGACAGGACCGACGGAGAGCGAGTCAGGTACGGGAGCCGGGGTGCGCATCGCGAGCGGGCGCCACCCGCATCGCGAATCGCATCCCGGCTGGAAGAGGTATCGCAGCGCACCCGGTCAGCAGGTCTGACCGGGGCGCTGCGATTGCGAGGATGTTGCGAGCGCTCCGGGGAGGAGCGGGGACCCGGAGCGCTCAGCGTAACAGTACCCCCCCCCTTGGGTCTCCCCCTCTTCTTGGAGCCTGAGAACCTGAGGACCAGACTTTTGTCTAGGATATTGTCCTCAGGTTCCCAGGATCTCTCTTCAGGACCACAGCCCTCCCAATCTACCAAAAAAAATCTTTTTCCTCTGACCGTCTTGGAGGCCAGTATCTCCTTTACGGAGAAGATGTCAGAAGAACCGGAAACAGGAGTGGGAGAAACAAGTTTGGGAGAGAAACGGTTGATAATGAGTGGTTTAAGGAGAGAGACATGGAAGGCATTGGGAATACGAAGAGAAGGAGGAAGAAGGAGTTTGTAAGAGACAGGATTAATCTGGCACAAGACTTTGAAAGGACCAAGATAGCGTGGTCCCAGTTTGTAACTGGGGACACGAAAGCGGACATATTTAGCGGAGAGCCATACCTTGTCTCCGGGAGCAAAAATGGGGGGGGTTCTTCTTTTCTTATCGGCAAACCTTTTCATGCGGGATGAAGCCTGTAAAAGAGAATTTTGGGTCTCTTTCCATATGGTGGAAAGATCACGAATTACTTCATCCACAGCGGGCAAACCAGAGGGCAAGGGAGTAGGGAGGGGGGGAAGAGGGTGACGGCCGTACACCACGAAAAATGGGGACTTAGCAGAAGATTCAGAGACTCTGAAGTTGTATGAGAATTCGGCCCATGGTAGAAGATCTGCCCAGTCATCCTGGCGGGAGGAAACAAAATGCCGTAAATAGTCACCCAGGACCTGGTTAATTCTTTCTACTTGCCCATTGGATTGGGGATGATAAGAAGAAGAGAAGTTTAATTTAATCTTGAGCTGTTTACAGAGGGCCCTCCAGAATTTAGACACGAATTGGACGCCTCTATCCGAGACGATCTGCGTGGGCAAACCGTGAAGACGAAAAATGTGTACAAAAATTTTTTTGCCAACTGAGGCGCTGAAGGAAGACCAGGAAGAGGAATAAAATGTGCCATCTTGGAAAATCGATCAACGACCACCCAAACAACAGTGTTGCCACGGGATGGGGGTAGGTCAGTAATAAAGTCCATACCAATCAGTGACCAAGGCTGTTCGGGGACAGGCAGAGGATGAAGGAGACCAGCAGGCTTCTGGCGAGGAGTCTTATCCCGGGCACAGACAGTACAGGCCCGCACAAAATCAACAACATCCGTCTCCAGAGTCGGCCACCAATAGAAACGAGAGATGAGTTGCAGGGACTTTTTGATGCCCCCATGGCCTGCGAGGTGGGAGGAGTGACCCCATCTGAGAATCCCGAGACGTTGGCGTGGAGAAACGAAGGTCTTCCCTGGAGGAGTTTGCCTGATGGAGGCTGGGGAAGTGGAGATCAGACAGTCAGGAGGAATGATGTGTTGCGGAGAGACCTCTACTTCCGAGGCATCCGAGGAACGAGAGAGGGCATCGGCCCTAATGTTCTTGTCGGCAGGGCGAAAATGAATTTCAAAGTTAAAACGGGCAAAGAACAACGACCACCTGGCCTGGCGAGGGTTCAGCCGTTGGGCAGACTGGAGATAGGAGAGATTGTTGTGATCGGTGTAAATGATAACTGGAAATTTTGATCCCTCCAGCAGATGTCTCCATTCCTCAAGTGCCAATTTAATGGCCAGTAGTTCTCGATCCCCGATGGAGTAGTTTCTCTCCGCCGGAGAGAAGGTCCTAGAAAAAAAAACACAAGTAACAGCATGCCCGGAAGAATTTTTTTGTAGAAGGACCGCTCCAGCTCCCACTGAGGAGGCATCTACCTCCAATAGGAAGGGTTTAGATGGGTCAGGTCTGGAGAGCACGGGAGCAGAAGAAAAGGCAGACTTGAGCCGTTTAAATGCGTCTTCCGCTTGGGGAGACCAGGACTTGGGATTGGCATTTTTCTTGGTTAAAGCCACGATAGGAGCTACAATGGTGGAAAAGTGTGGAATAAATTGTCTGTAATAATTGGCGAACCCCAAAAAACGTTGGATAGCACGGAGTCCGGAGGGGCGTGGCCAATCCAAGACGGCAGAGAGTTTATCCGGGTCCATTTGTAATCCCTGGCCAGAGACCAAGTATCCTAGGAAAGGAAGAGATTGACATTCAAACAGACATTTCTCCATTTTGGCATAAAGTTGATTGTCTCGAAGTCTCTGAAGAACCATGCGGACATGCTGGCGGTGTTCTTCTAAGTTGGCAGAAAAAATCAGAATATCGTCCAGATACACAACAACACAGGAATATAAGAGATCACGAAAAATTTCATTAACAAAGTCTTGGAAGACGGCAGGGGCGTTGCACAGGCCAAAGGGCATGACCAGATACTCAAAGTGTCCATCTCTGGTGTTAAATGCAGTTTTCCATTCGTCCCCCTCCCTGATGCGGATGAGATTATAAGCACCTCTTAAGTCCAGTTTGGTAAAGATGTGGGCACCTTGAAGGCGATCAAAGAGTTCTGAGATAAGAGGTAGGGGGTAGCGGTTCTTTACCGTGATTTTATTAAGTCCGCGGTAATCAATGCAAGGACGTAGGGAGCCATCTTTTTTGGACACAAAGAAAAATCCAGCTCCGGCAGGAGAGGAGGATTTGCGGATAAACCCCTTTTTTTAATTTTCCTGGATGTATTCAGACATAGCAAGAGTCTCTGGGGCAGAGAGAGGATAAATTCTGCCCCGGGGTGGAGTAGTGCCCGGGAGGAGGTCAATAGGACAGTCATAAGGCCTGTGAGGAGGTAAAGTCTCAGCTTGCTTTTTGCAAAATACGTCAGCATAGTCCATATAAGCCTTAGGGAGACCGGTTACAGGGGGAACCACAGGGTCACGGCAGGGAGTACTGGGAACCGATTTAAGACAGTCCTTGAAACAAGAAGTACCCCAGCTCTTGATTTCTCCTGTGGACCAATCAAGGGTTGGGGAATGGCGTTGAAGCCACGGTAATCCAAGGAGAATTTCGGAAGTGCAATTGGAGAGGACCAAAAACTAAATTTTTTCGTGATGAGGTCCGATGCACATTAGGAGGGGTTCCGTGCGGTAACGCACGGTACAGTCCAATCTTTGATTGTTAACACAATTGATGTAGAGGGGTCTGGCGAGACTGGTCACCGGGATGTTGAACCTGTTGATGAGAGAGGCCAAAATAAAATTTCCTGCAGATCCGGAATCCAAGAAGGCCATAGTAGAGAAGGAGAAGGTAGAGGAAGATATCCGCACAGGCACAGTAAGGCGTGGAGAAGCAGAGTAGACATCAAGAACTGTCTCCCCTTTGTGCGGAGTCAGCGTACGTCTTTCCAGGCGGGGAGGACGGATAGGACAATCCTTCAGGAAGTGTTCGGTACCGGCACAGTACAGGCACAGATTCTCCATGCGGCGTCGTGTCCTCTCTTGAGGTGTCAAGCGAGACCGGTCAACTTGCATAGCCTCCACGGCGGGAGGCACAGGAACGGATTGCAGAGGACCAGAGGAGAGAGGAGCCGGGGAGAAAAAACGCCTTGTGCGAACAAAGTCCATATCCTGGCGGAGCTCCTGACGCCTTTCGGAAAAACGCATGTCAATGCGAGTGGCTAGATGAATAAGTTCATGCAGGTTAGCAGGAATTTCTCATGCGGCCAGAACATCTTTAATCTTGCTGAATAGGCCTTTTTTAAAGGTCACGCAGAGGGCCTCATTATTCCAAGATAATTCGGAAGCAAGAGTACGGAATTGGATGGCGTACTCGCCAACGGAAGAATTACCCTGGACCAGGTTCAGCAGGGCAGTCTCAGCAGAAGAGGCTCGGGCAGGTTCCTCAAAGACACTTCGAATCTCCGTGAAGAAGGAGTGTACAGAGACAGTGATGGGGTCATTGCGGTCCCAGAGCGGTGTGGCCCATGACAGAGCTTTTCCGGACAGAAGGCTGACTACGAAAGCCACCTTAGACCTTTCAGTAGGAAACTGGTCCGACATCATCTCCAAGTGCAGGGAACATTGTGAAAGAAAGCCACGGCAAAACTTAGAGTCCCCATCAAATTTATCCGGCAAGGATAGTCGTAGGCCGGAAGCGGCCACTCGCTGCGGAGGAGGTGCAGGAGCTGGCGGAGGAGATGATTGCTGGAGCTGGGGTAGTAGCTGCTGTAGCATCACGGTCAGTTGAGACAGCTGGTGGCCTTGTTGCGCTATCTGTTGCGACTGCTGGGCGACCACCGTGGTGAGGTCGGCGACAACTGGCAGTGGAACTTCAGCGGGATCCATGGCCGGATCTACTGTCACGATTCGGCTGGCAGGAGGTGGATCCTCTGTGCCAGAGAGGGATTGGCGTGGACCGTGATAGTGGACCGGTTCTAAGCTGCTACTGGTTTTCACCAGAGCCCGCCGCAAAGCGGGATGGTCTTGCAGTGGCGGTAGCAACCAGGTCGTATCCACTAGCAACGGCTCAACCTCTCTGACTGCTGAAGATAGGCGCGGTACAAGGGAGTAGACAAGAGCAAGGTCGAACGTAGCAGAAGGTCGGGGCAGGCAGCAAGGATCGTAGTCAGGGGCAACGGCAGGAGGTCTGGAACACAGGCTAGGAACACACAAGGGAACGCTTTCACTGGCACGATGGCAACAAGATCCGGCAAGGAAGGGAAGGGGAAGTGAGGTTATATAGGGAAGTGCACAGGTGAATACACTAATTAAACCAACTGCGCCAATCAGCGGCGCAGTGGCCCTTTAAATCGTAGAGACCCGGCGCGCGCGCGCCCTAAGGAGCGGGGCCGCGCGCGCCGGGACAGGACCGACGGAGAGCGAGTCAGGTACGGGAGCCGGGGTGCGCATCGCGACCTGGAAGAGGTATCGCAGCGCACCCGGTCAGCAGGTCTGACCGGGGCGCTGCGATTGCGAGGATGTTGCGAGCGCTCCGGGGAGGAGCGGGGACCCGGAGCGCTCGGCGTAACAATACGATGCTTTTGTATGTCGGGGCCATCGCATAAGCGGCTATCCGGCAGCGCAGATTGCTTCAGCTGCCACCGGATAGCCGTTTACGGTGCCCCGTGTGGTCCGCTGACGATCACTTACCTGTCCTCGGGGCTCCGGCGCGTCCTCTTCGGGATCCCCCGCATCGTCGGCGCTCTCCATCGTCCTCATCACGTCGCTGCGCACGTCGCCCCGTCATCCAATAGGAGTGGCGTGCGTAGCGACGTGATGGCGGCGACGTGAGAGCGCGGATGCCGGGGAAGCAGAGGCCTTGCCGGAGCGTCGGGGACACCCCGGGGACGCGGCGACAGCGATGGAAGGCGACATCCAGGGCAGCGGTGACGAGCGGTGACGGTCCAGAGCAGTGGGGACAGGTGAGTACAACCTCCATTACCAGTGGTCTTCAACCTGCGGACCTCCAGATGTTGCAAAACTACAACTCCCAGCATGCCCGGACAGCCGTTGGCTGTCCGGGCATGCTGGGTGTTGTAGTTTTGCAACATCTGGAGGTCCGCAGGTTGTAGACCACTGTCCTATACTTTACATTGCACGGATCCCTCAACATACGATGGTTTCAACAAACGATGGTCCATTTGGAACGGATTACCATCGTATGTTGAGGGACCACTGTATTCAGTATATGTAGCAGGGACACTCAATTGATTACATGGGGGACATAGTGCAAATTATTCAGGAATGGCTGCATATAGCAAGCAGAAGTATAAAAGTATAGGAGCACTAGTGAACCACATAAATAAACACTCAAATGAAAGCATGTACATAAATAACAGATTGTGCGTCCTGTATGGGGATACACCCGAGGCGGGGCTGAGGTGAGGTATACAGGGCGCACAATCTGTTATTTATGTACATGCTTTCATTTGAGTGTTTATTTATGTGGTACACTAGTGCTCCTATACTTTTATACTTTTGCTCTCTGCTGACATCTCTGTCCATTTTAGGAACTGTCCAGAGCAGCATATGTTTGCTATGGGGATTTTCTCCTACTCTGGACAGTTCCTAAAATGGATAGAGATGTCAACAGAGAGCTCTGTGTTCCAAAAAGAAAATAATTTCCTCTGTAGTATTCAGCAGCTAATAAGTTCTGGAAGGATTAAGATTTTTTTTAATAGAAGTTATTTACAAATTTGTTTAACTTTCTGGCCCCTGTTGATTTAAAAAATAAAAAAGTTTTCCAGCGGAGGAGTACTTAAAGGAGTACTCCAGCGCAAGGAGTACTCCAGATTGCGGGGGGTCCGAGCGCTGGGGCCCCCGGGATCTCCTGGATGGGGCCGCGGAAGTCTGCAGGAAGTGAAGTTTCGTCCCCAGCAGAAAGCTGCAGAAGACACGCCCCCTCCATGTATCTCTATGGGGGAACATGGAGGGGGCGTGTCGGACGCCCCCTTTCCTGTACATTGCCGCGGCCCCGTCCAGGAGATCCCAGGGGCCCCAGCGCTCAGACCCCCGCGATCCATAATTTATCCCCTATCCTGGGCGTTTCCCGAGACACGTGTCATCAGAGAGCACTTAGACAGGAAAGAACAACCTTAACTTCAGAAGCTCATAAGTACTGAAAGGATTAAGATTTTTTAATAGAAGTAATTTACAAATCTGTTTACATTTCTGGAGCCAGTTGATATATATAAAAAAGTTTTTTTCCTGGAATACCCCTTTAATGTTATGGCTGATGTGTATATATGCATATTATGTACAATGATTAGATCTATAGGAAATAAATGGGGGGTGTAGGGGGCCTCGGCCTGGCTTGTATCCTGCTCTGACTTGTGTAGATTTCTCATATCTGAGGATTTGAATGGAGTTGTGCAGATCGACCTGTGGTTATGGAAAAGAAGCTGTGGTCTCCTGTAGCCCAGAATACGCTTTATAAATGTTTCTCCCACGTCCTGTTTACTGCATTTGATAGACCCGGGATATTTCGGTGTCCCTTCCATTGGCCTCTGTGAGGACGCGTTGTGTACTGACCTTTGTGTGTGACACTGAGGGCTTTTGTGCTGTAACATTTGGCTCTTCTCTTCTTCTCCTAACACAAGAGGTTCCAGTCTGTGAGCGGTGACTTTCAATATCCGCGGCGGCCAATTAATGGTCCTGTGTGGTTACCAGCTACGTTCAAAGGCAGCAAGCAGTGACAGTGCGCTTTTATGGCAAGTGTAAGTAGGACTTGTGCTGTATGGAAAATCTGGAGCAATATATCAAGAATACATGAAGCCGGCCTTGTCCTCTCTGGCCTGATGATCATTCCTGCCCTGGCTACTAGCATCACGCTGACATTCTCTATTAAGTGCTGAAAATAAACTTAAATGAGTTATATAGAATTGAAAAAACAAAAACACATCTGCTTTCTGAAAATAGCGCCACTCCATGTCTGCAGGTTGTGTGTGGTATTACAGCTCGGCCACATTCACTTTATTGAAGCTGTAGACACCAACCTTTGTGTTTTGTAAATAATACACGTATCCATTAAGGTAACAGTATGTCAAATTGTTATCCAAATCCAGAGTTCTAGGGGTAAGTGTGTAGTACCGATAGACCCTAGCAGCTAAGGCATTGGGCAGAAAGCCTCAGGCAACCCAATCCGCAACCAGTGTATAACATGAAAAACAAAGGCCTCTGAAGTCTATAGGAGCCCTTTGGTCTCCTCCATTGCTGGCCACCTTAGCTAACCACTGAGGATGTGCACTCAACTTCTTAAATTGACCATAGTGAGGCCTGTTTTGAGTGGAACCTGTCTTGTGAAATTACTGTATCGTCTGTTCTGCAGTGGAACTCCCATTGAAATCAATGAGAGGCTGCTGCAAGCAAATTCTGCGTGGAATCTTTGTAGTGTGAACAGGGCTATAGGAGTAAAAGATTCTGGGCCCCCTCTGGTCATAGACTCGGAGTCACTGTCATAATAGCCAAATGGTTATCCTACCCATGAACAGGTCTAAACTGGACTACATATTAGATAGCCGTTGGCTAAACTAAAGCTGCCGTGGTGGCCCAGTATGGGAGGTGTTACCACGTGCTCCTGCTGTCCTGTCAGGCAGCCTCCTTCAGTGTCCCCTGGGCCCCCTGCACTTGTTTCCCCATAGTAAATATGTTTTACCATGTAAAGTGTTATAAAATGTAATGTTGCTTTAAGAGTTATACCATGTGATATGTCATGTGATTGTTACCCAGGAGGTACCAGTGACCAGGTGATCCCAAGAGTGACCTATGGGCTCCCTGCTAGACTCCCCATATAAGCCCTGGGTGGAGCTTCTCTCTCTCCTGCTGAGGTCCAGTGCAGTCGCCTAGTGTGTGTGTCCAGAGTGTTGGAGACCTCAAAGTCCAGTCCTGCAGCCACCATCAATTCAAGTAAGATAAAGTCACAGCTTTATGAGTCAAGTCGGTCCCTGTCATCTGTCAAGTCAGCGTGGTCTGCATTCAATTGTCCAGTCCTACTACAAGTCCCAGCAAGCCCTTAAGGTCACTGGTCACCTCCTTGGGCCCTGGCAGAACTGTATAGACTTTACCATCTGTCTACCCTCAGTAAAGCTACCGTTGTTCGTAACTTGGCGTCGGAGTCTTTATTGCCCCCGTGCCTAGCCCAGGATCCAGCGGTATACCTTCGGGTGGTAATAGGCTAAACCACCCCCTGGCATCACAAATGCCATCTGCCACTAGGGTAACAACATCTGCCCTGCACCACACACCCCGCCACCACACTGCTGCCAAACATCTCTGGCGACGTCTTATCTGAGAACAAAAGAATCGGACATAATGAAATCTAGCTGCCAGCTCCTTTATGGCCCTTGACATCCATCTTCAGGGGAGAATCAGACATAGGGGCCTGAAGGTGTGCTTATAACCAGGAGGGCCCCCCCATTATGGCTCCATTGCTCTAATGCATGCCCCGGAGGGGTAGAGAACCTAGATCTGGTTCTTTTGCCCCAGGACAGTGTGCTGTGGTAGTGTAAACCAGCAGAGAAGGGTATGTGATAGCCTGGGGGTGTAGGGTATATGGGGTGTAGCTGTGCGGTGACTAAAGGGTGTCCGGTTAATCCTACCTATTCGTGACGCCAGGGTGAGGGCTCCTCTGCAATGCTTGTTCTACCGCCACCCTTCCCAAGAGCGATAAAAACAGTTGGAACTTTTACTGAAGATTTTATGCAAGCTTCATAACCGGAACAGTCTCTATACAGGCAAAGTCTCTTAGAGATTGACAGTGGTTGGGACCTTAAGCATTTTAGAGTCCGTAGACTGATATGTGCTGTTCCACTGGATTTAGGGAATTTAGTTGAGGTCCAGCAGTCACGCTAGCTTTAGTGGGGATTAGCTTAGAACTAACGGTTTAGTTTCAGGCTGAGGCCGGCAGGCTTCTGGCCTTGCTTGTCTTTGTAAATTGCGCAGATCCGTCCTGCTAGTCCGGCATCCATGAGAGCAGCAACCCAAGAGAGCGATCACTGGCCACAGCTCCCTTATATGGGCAGGGGATGGACTAAAGCTAATTGGTCCAATACGGGACAGTACAAAAGAGTTGTACATGGCAACCTGTACCAAGTAGACCGCAACTTTCTTGTACCATACCCGTGTTTTCCGCATGGCATTATATGGCTTCAGTATTTGATCAGAAAGATCAACTCCCCCCATATAACGATTGTAGTCCAGAATACAATCAGGCTTGAGGACCATTGTTGTGGTACCTCGCACAGGGACAGGTGAGCTGCCGTTACCATGAATAGTGGTCGGCATAAGGACATCCCTCTTATCCTTATACCGGACCAACAACAGGTTTTCATGGGTAAGGGCACGGGACTTACACTTGGGCATAGATGTCTGAACAAAATTTAGAGGGAGGCCTCTCTGATTCTTCCGCACGGTCCCACAAGCGGACGTGGATCTGGCGGCAAGGGATGTGAAGAGAGGGATGCTGGTATAAAAGTTGTCCACGTACACGTGGCAACCCTTATCCAGCAATGGGTGCATAAGGTCCCAAACGATTTTCCCGCTAACACCCAGAGTGGGGGAACAATCTGGGGGTTCAATACGGGAATCTTGTCCCTCATACACTCTAAACTTGAGAGTGTACCCGGAGGTACTCTCACAAAGTTTATAGAGCTTCACGCCATATCGCGCCCGCTTCGAGGGAATATACTGGTGGAAGATGAGTCTCCCCTTAAAACTGATAAGAGACTCATCAACCGAGAGCTCCCTAAGCGGTACATAGGCCTCCAAAAATTTGGCCCCAAAGTGATCGATGAGCGGCCTCACTTTGTAAAGCCGGTCATGGGAGGGATCACCTTGGGGTGGACATGCCGCATTATCTGCATAATGAAGGCATTTCCGAATGGCCTCGAACCGCCTCCGTGCCATGGCCATACTGTAAAGCGGGGTCTGGTAGAGGATGTCTCCGCTCCAGTACTGTCTGACACTTGGTTTTTTGACCAGGCCCATGTGCAGCACGAGGCCCCAAAATGTCCTCATTTCTGCTGCACTGACGGCGTACCATTCATTGGGCCTGGCCAAAAAAGAATCAGGGTGGTGAGCGATGAACTGCCTGGCGTACAGATTCGTCTGCTCCACCATGTGATTGACAAAACTGTCACTGAAAAAATTCACTGAAATAAGTCAATTTCAGTGAATCCAGAATTGTTAATCCGGATTCCGGAGTCGCCAACAAACTCCGGAACCCGTGGCTGATAACCCTCTGGGGGTCTCCAGACAGGTTCACGGGAAGGGAGCTCCGGTAAACTTGTCTGGGGGGTCGGACTCCCAGTACGAGCAGCATCACCACTCGCACTAGTGCCGGCCACTGGGCCACTATCATGGGGGGTGCGTGGCCTCGCCTGGCTGCATCTCCGCCGCCGTGTAGGTGACTCATCATCAGTACTAGATGATGAGGAGGATGATGAAGAACACAGGAATGTTGGATCTTCATCGTCCTCACTGACAGATTCGGAGTCGGAGGCAAGAAAAGCGTATGCCTCCGCTACCGGCCGGTGACGGGGGGGGGGGGGGGGGAGGATTTATGTACTGTGTGTGTGCTTGGTGTAACTATGTATAACGGTGTGTGATTAGAAATCACACACCGTTATATGGGGGGGAAAAATGCTGCAGCCCCCCAAAAAATGGGGGGCTAATGCAGAGCCCTGAACCCCTAATAGGGCCCGAGTCACACTGAAAAACTGCAGAAGACCCTTGGGGACCTATTCGGGGGTCAGGGGGGGAAAAAAATTGTACTTTTTTTTTTTTTTTACTTTTTACCCTACCTTTCTCTGGATTGTATTCTTTCCCTGATCTATGGGGGGCTTCTTTTCTTCTGTGGGGGCTCCGATTTCGGCAGAGGGGGGGTCCCGGTCTTCCTCCAGCAGCTCTGACCGCAGCTCCTCCCCTGCCGACAGCGATCCTGGGGGGGTGGCGAAATCGCCACCTCCCCATAGATACAGTGGGTGATAGGGGGTGTATCATACACCCCCGATCATCTTGTATCTCCGGGTCAGCGGGTCACACGTGACCCGCATCGCCGGAATAGCCGCAAATCGCATGTGTGAATTCACATGCGATTTGCGGCGATCGCCGACATGGGGGGGGGGGGGGGTCTGATGACCCGCCTGGGCATTTGCACGGGATGCCTGCTGAACGATTTCAGCAGGCATCCCGATCCGATCTCCGCCCGGCGCACGGCGGGGAACAGAACTGCCCATGACGTAACTGTAAGTCATGGGTCCTGAGCGGGTTAAAATCAACTGGTGCCAGAAAGTTAAACAGATTCGTAAAATCACTTCCATTAAAACATATTAATCCTTCTAGTTCTTTTCCAACGCTATAGGCTGCACAGGAAGTTCTGTGCTTTTTGATCTTCCTTTCTGTCTGACCACAGTGCTCTCTGCTGACACCTCTGCCCATTTTAAGAACTGTCCAGAGTAGGAGCAAATCTCCATAGCAAACATATGCTGCTCTGGACAGTTCCTGACACGGACAGAGGTGTCAGCAGAGAGCACTGTGGTCAGACAGAAAGGGAATTCAAAAAGAAAATAACTTCCTCTGTAGTATACAGCAGCTGATAAGTACTGGAAGGATTAATATTTTTAAATAGAAGTTACATAGTTACATAGTTACATAGTTAGTACGGTAGAAAAAAGACATATGTCCATCAAGTTCAACCAGGGAATTAAGGGGTAGGGGTGTGGCGCGATATTGGGGAAGGGATGAGATTTTATATTTCTTCATAAGCATTAATCTTATTTTGTTCCAGGAATGTATCTAATCCTGTTTTAAAGCTGTTAATTGTTCCTGCTGTGACCAGTTCCTGAGGTAGACCGTTCCATAAATTCACAGTCCTCACGGTAAAGAAGGCGTGTCGCCCCTTTAGACTAAACCTTTTCTTCTCCAGACGGAGGGAGTGCCCCCTCGTCCTTTGGGGGGGTTTAACCTGGAACAGTTTTTCTCCATATTTTTTGTATGGGCCATTTATATACTTATATACGTTTATCATATCCCCCCTTAAACGTCTCTTCTCAAGACTAAACAATTGTAACTCCTTTAATCGCTCCTCATAGCTAAGATGTTCCATGCCCCATATTAGTTTAGTCGCGCGTCTCTGCACCCTTTCCAACTCCGCAGTGTCCCTTTTATGGACAGGTGACCAAAACTGAACAGCATATTCCAGGTGAGGCCGTACCAATGCTTTATAAAGGGGGAGTATTATGTCCCTGTCCCTTGAGTCCATGCCTCTTTTGATACATGACAATATCCTGCTGGCTTTGGAAGCAGCAGCCTGACATTGTGCTATTCTGTAGTCTGTGATCTACAAGTCACCCAGATCCTTCTCTACCAGTGACTCTGCCAGTTAAAGTAGTAATTTACAAATCTGTTTAACTTTTCGGCACCAGTTGATTAAAAAAAATATATATATATATTGTTTTCCACCGGAGTTCCCCTTTAAATTCTGCACAGATTCGATTATTCATTTGACTTGATGCATTGAGTACATTAGTCAGCGCATTAGTCGGGTGATACGAGGGGGGGGGGGGGGTGTCGGACCCTCTCAGGAAGCCTTGCTCAGGTTTGCACCGGCGGCTGCACCTACGTGCGCAGCTTCTGGGAGTGAAGACGTCTCATTCCCTGTTTATTCTCATTACATTCCTTTCAGGCTGATGTTACGCAGCATGAGATGATAAATTCCTCCCGGAAGCTACACAAGCCGGGCCAGTCCATTAACACTGAACTGAATGTGACCCAAATCCCTGGGGTGTCATGAAAATATATAGTAGATATATATATATATCTCAGGAGCAAGATAAATAATTTACATTAGTAGATAAAAGGCAACTGTGTCAATCAGTAGATGAAACTCTGCGGGGAAGAAGAGGTTAAACAAAGGCGCAACGTCTCCAGAGCGCTCCGCACGGGGCTCAGATGATTTACATGGATATTAAATTCCATATTTGCTCCTGTTTATTCCAAAATTTCTATTCCTAGGCAGCGCTTATACTACGGTTCATCCTGAGCTTCCTGGTTCATGAACAGTATTCCAATAACTGCACTAAGGGTCTATTCACATGGTGGAATTCCGCCTCAACTGAAAGCCCAATACACTTCTAGAGGATTCCGCACTCCAGTTGACACTTCGGAATTTCCGCTTGCGGAATTCCGCAAGCGGAATTCCGCAAGCGGAAATTCCGAAGTGTCAACGGGAGTGCGGAATCCCATAGAAGTGTATTGGGCTTTCAGTTGAGGTGAAATTCCGCTGTGTGAATAGACCCTAAGACTGACACAAGGGCCGCTTCAGGGTCTGTGGACAGCTGGGTGACTACCTGTGGACCCATTAATAGTCCAGAAGATAGCTGGAATAGATGAGCGTTCTGGTTTTGGCGCATGAACAATTCCAAATTATTCTGCCCTCCATTAAAGCAGAACTCCGATCACGTCCCGGGGGCAGGATACCTGTTTTAATCTTCCGGCAACTTCATAACCCGAGACTAAAGCGATCAGAATACAGATGCAGCCGAGTTGTAATACCGAACACAATCTGAAGACAGGGGTGGGGCCGTTTTTTAGGAAGTTGATATGTTTTTATAATGGATGACCCCTTTAAATGTTGGAATTCTATGGCACTGGCTATAGTATTGTGATGTCCCAGTACGGGATATAGTCCCGTACAGTACTTAGGTCCTGTCAGGTTAAGTCCCTCCGTGTCCTAGGGGCCCTCCTGCAGTGTCTCCCCAATAATGTTATATGTATTATGTATAAAGGACCTTTGAGTGAGTCACATGATAATGTGGTCACATGTTCAATTCACATGTTTGTTACCCAGAGAGCACCAGCTAACCAGGTGACCAGCAGCTTGACCTATGGGCTCTTTGCTCCGCCCCTCTTTCTAAGAGGGGGAGGAGCTGCACTCACTCTCTTTTGCTTTCACTTTCTGCTGAGGTCAAGTTCAGTCCAGACGTCTCAGAGGCCGTGTCCAGCACATGTGGAGGCCTCAAGCCTAAATTACAGCCACAAGTCAGTAAGTCAAGTCATCTATGTCTGCTGTCACTACCCTCAGACAAGTCAAGTCTATTATAGTCAGCGTGGCTGTCCTAAAGTCTGTCAAGTCACTACAAGTCCCAGCAAGCTGCGAGGTCCCCTCTGTGTTACTGGTCACCTCTCTGGGATCCTGGCCTAACTGGTAACCCTGACCTGGCCTTGGACTCTTATTTGCCCTGCCTAACTAGGACTAGCGGTGCTACCATTCGGGTGGTTATCGGGAAAACCACGCCCTGGCGTCTCGAACACTTAGGGGTTAATACCATCTGCCCCTGGGCTATAACATCTGCCCCATACATCTCACCTCATCACACCCAGTATGATTCTTTTTGTTGCCCATAGCAACCAATCACAGATCAGCTTTTATGTTACCAAGGCAATATCAGAAATGAAAGCTAAGCCGTGATTGGTTGCTATGGGCAACAAACTGTTAGGCCTCATTCACACTATGGAATTCCCGAGAGGATTCCGCTTGCAGCAGCCTTCCATTGATTGAACATGTTCAGTGATCCTGAGAAGTCCCGGCACTATGCTGTAGTGAATGGGGGGGGGGCACTTACTGTCCATGACAGATTGCTGCGGACATTAAGAACCGATTCTGGAGGAGGATTCTGTAAGCAGAAGCCGGACGGAAATTTCCACTGATGTCTGTAGTGTGAAAGGGCCCTAGAACAGCTCAATAAATCTCTGTAAGGCTATGTTCACACAGCAGAATCCGGCAGGACATGTCGGCGCTAGGACTCCTCAAAAATGTGCTTTAATGTTAATTCTTTCCGGAATCTGAATTTCCGCAGCAGATGTTTCCACCGCAGAAATGTTGCCATGTGTAAGGAGCAGCAGAATCAAACTGAAAACAATGGGACTCTGCTGCAGTCTATGGGTCTACTCACACTGCAGAATTTCCGTTTGCGGAATTCCGTCTCAAATTAAAGCCAATAGACTTCTATGGGATTCCACACTCCCATTCACTCTTCTGAATTTCCGCTTGCGGATTTCCGCAAGCGGAAATTCAGAAGTGTGAATGGGAGTGCGGAATCCCATAGAAGTCTATGGGCTTTAATTTGAGGCAGAATTCTGCAAACAGAAATTCTGTCATGTGAATAGACCCTATGGCTATATTCACACCTCGGAATTCTGCACAGAAATTCCACTGCAGCAGAGTCCTGTTGAATTCAACAGGATTTTGCTGCGCTGTGCACACGGTGTCATTTCAGTGCCAGATGTTTCCGGCATGGAAATTCCAATGTCCATGTTCGCAGAAAGAATGATCCTGAGTGGTTCTAGCGCCGGCATATTAGTAGGTTCCTGAATTTCCGCACGAAAAATCCCCGTAGTGTGAACATAGCCTAAGGGTCCATTCGCATGCACATGATTTGAAGCCGGTTTTCAGCTTCGGAAATTCTGCAGACCCATTGAGGTCATTGAGTAGAAACATAATCTACATGCAGATTTTCGGCAGCAAGTTATGTCACTCACGTGCAGTACAATGAATTCTTATATGGGCCATGCGGATCTTGCCATTGGCTGTAGATTTAGCATTTTTTATTCATGAACCAGGAGGCTCAGGATGAACGTCTGTATAGAACCAGTCTCTGTCATGTCGCAGGAATGTCCTGCGTCTGTCCAGGATCCGCTCTCACCACCGGGTTCAGCCTTCACCTCTCTACACATGGATTTCGGTAGTTTTTTGTTTTTAGTTGCAGTATCCATCAGACTAATCCTTTCTGCTCCTACAGATAAGAGGGGTCAGGCTGACATAACACAGTCCTCTCCCAGCATAGATCGGGGCTTTGCGTTACTGTTAACCCTTTCCCTGACATCTGCCGCTGGAAGTGTAATCGTACATTGGCGCGATGACGTGCACTAACTCTGTTTTTTGGCTGTTTGACCCCTTAGATGCCTCAGTACTAACCCCTTAGGCCTTATTCAGGCGTCAACATTTCCAAATTTCCGGCAGAAAAAAATCCATTGGAAATATTGTTTTGTTTTCAATGGGATTCTGCTGCACTGTGCACACGGCAACATTTCTGCAGCAGAAAAACCTGCCGTGGAAATCCTGATTCCGTCCTCTGCAGGAACAATGAACATGTCTGTTCTTTCTGCAGAATCTGCTCAGTAATGCTTTGCCGTTAGAGATGAGCGAACTTACAGTAAATTCGATTTGTCACGAACTTCTCGGCTCGGCAGTTGATGACTTTTCCTGCATAAATTAGTTCAGCTTTCCGGTGCTCCTGTGGGCTGGAAAAGGTGGATACAGTCCTAGGAGACTCTTTCATAGGACAGTATCCACCTTTTCCATCCCACCGGAGCACCTGAAGGCTGAACTAATTTACGCAGGATAAGGCATCAACTGCCGAGCCGAGAAGTTCGTGACGAATCGAATTTACTGTAAGTTCGCTCATCTCTATTTGCCGTCTATGAAGACTGGGTGTTCTGAGCCGTCCTCGTCCGCACAATGTCCACTGAAAATTCTGCAAAAAATCCACCAGGTGTGAACATACCCTCAGAATACTGTTCAGTACGGCAGTGTTATCCCAACCAGGGGGCCTCCGCTGTTGTAGAACTACAACTTCCAGCATGCCCAGACGGTGTGCCCATAGACAGCAATGTATTCCACTCATATTTCGTCAGAAGAGAGACCGAGATCATCCTTTCGGCGGAGGAAATTCTGTAGTTTGCACTGTGCAGCGGAATCCCATTGACAACAATGCTGCAGCGGAAATTTCCGAAACCCAGATTGGAAATTCTTTATTGTGGATCCTTTCTAATAGGTTAAAGTTTACCTGTCAGATCCCACAAAAAGAAAAAAATGTAATAAGTCACTCAGTACCTAATCCTGACCATGTATTTATCATTTTTATGCCTCTATCACCTTTATTTTTTTTTTTATAAAAATCCCTCTTTTCTTTAGCTCGCAGTGTTAGAAATCCTCTCAGGGGAAGCGGGTGTGTCCCTTCCTTGTGGTGGTGGGAGGTGATTGGTGTGTGGTGGGAGGGGGCGTGTCCCTCCCTTGTGGTGGTAGGTGATTGGTGGGTAGTGGGAGGGGGCGTGTCCCTCCCTTATGGTGGTGGGAGGTGATTAGTGTGTAAGGGGAGGGTGCGTGTCCCTCCCTTTTGGTGGTGGGAGGTGATTGGTGTGTAGTGGAAGGGTGCGTGTCCCTTCCTTGTGGTGGTGGGAGGTGATTGGTGTGGTGGCAGGGGGCGTGTCCCTCCTTGTGGTGGTGAGAGGTGATTGGTGTGTGGTGGGAAGGGGCGTGTCCCTCCCTTGTGGTCGGAGGTGATTGGTGTGTGGTGGGAGGGGGCGTGGCCCTCCCTTGTGGTGGCAGGTGATTGGTGTGTAGTGGGAGGGGGCGTGTCCCTCCCTTGTGGCGGTGGTGGGAGGTAATTGGTGTGTGGGGGGAGGGGGTGTGTCCCTTCCTTGTGGTGGTGGGAGGTGATTGGTGTGTGGTGGGAGAGGTGTGTCTTTCCCTTGTGGTGGTGGGAGGTGATTGGTGTGTGGTGGGAGGGGGTGTGTCCCTTCCTTGTGGTGGTGGGTGGTGATTGGTGTGTGGTGGGAGGGGGCGTGTCCCTCCCTTGTGGTGGTAGGTGATTGGTGGGTAGTGGGAGGGGGCGTGTCCCTCCCTTATGGTGGTGGGAGGTGATTAGTGTGTAAGGGGAGGGTGCGTGTCCCTCCCTTTTGGTGGTGGGAGGTGATTGGTGTGTAGTGGAAGGGTGCGTGTCCCTTCCTTGTGGTGGTGGGAGGTGATTGGTGTGTGGTGGCAGGGGGCGTGTCCCTCCTTGTGGTGGTGAGAGGTGATTGGTGTGTGGTGGGAAGGGGCGTGTCCCTCCCTTGTGGTCGGAGGTGATTGGTGTGGGGTGGGAGGGGGCGTGGCCCTCCCTTGTGGTGGCAGGTGATTGGTGTGTAGTAGGAGGGGGCGTGTCCCTCCCTTGTGGTGGTGGGAGGTGATTAGTGTTTGGGGGGAGGGTGCGTGTCCCTCCCTTTTGGTGGTGGGAGGTGATTGGTGTGTAGTGGAAGGGTGCGTGTCCCTTCCTTGTGGTGAGAAGTGAATGGTGTGTGGTGGCAGGGGGCATGTCCCTTCCTTGTGGTGGGAGGTGAATGGTGTGCGGTGGAAGGGGGCATGTCCCTCCCTTGTGGTGGTGGGAAGTGGTTGGTGTGTAGTGGGAGGGGGCGTGTCCCTCCCTTGTGGTGGTGGTGGGAGGTAATTGGTGTGTGTGGGGAGGGGGTGTGTCCCTTCCTTGTGGTGGTGGGAGGTGATTGGTGTGTGGTGGGAGAGGTGTGTCTTTCCCTTGTGGTGGTGGGAGGTGATTGGTGTGTGGTGGGAATGGGTGTGTCCCTTCCTTGTGGTGGTGAGTGGTGATTGGTGTGTGGTGGGAGGGGGCGTGTCCCTCCCTTGTGGTGGTAGGTGATTGGTGGGTAGTGGGAGGGGGCGTGTCCCTCCCTTGTGGTGGTGGGAGGTGATTAGTGTGTGGGGGGAGGGTGCGTGTCCCTCCCTTTTGGTGGTGGGAGGTGATTGGTGTGTAGTGGAAGGGTGCGTGTCCCTTCCTTGTGGTGGGAAGTGAATGGTGTGTGGTGGAAGGGGGCATGTCCCTTCCTTGTGGTGGGAGGTGAATGGTGTGCGGTGGAAGGGGGCATGTCCCTCCCTTGTGGTGGTGGTGGGAGGTAATTGGTGTGTGGGGCGTGGGGGTGTGTCCCTCCCTTGTGGTGGTGGAGGTGATTGGTGTGTGGTGGGAGGGTGCGTGTCCCTTCCTTGTGGTGGTGGGTGGTGATTGGTGTGGGGTGGGAGGGGGCGTGTCCCTCCCTTGTGGTGGTAGGTGATTGGTGGGTAGTGGGAGGGGGCGTGTCCCTCCCTTGTGGTATTGGGAGGTGATTAGTGTGTGGGGGGAGGGTGCGTGTCCCTCCCTTGTGGTGGTGGGAGGTGATTGGTGTGTAGTGGAAGGGTGCATGCCCCTTCCTTGTGGTGGGAGGTGAATGGTGTGTGGTGGAAGGGGGCATGTCCCTTCCTTGTGGTGGGAGGTGAATGGTGTGTGGTGGAAGGGGGCATGTCCCTCCCTTGTGGTGGTGGGAGGCGGTTGCTGTGTGGGGGGAGGGGACGTCTCCCTCCCCTGTGGTGGGAGGTGATTGGTGCATCTCCTCATGCAGCCTTGTCTATGACTCATGGACAAGCCTGCTGCTGCAGGAATGGTTAGAGTCCCAGTAGGTATGGGGACCCCTAGTGGTTTGAACATTTAGAAGCAGTTTTCTTAATTAAATATAAAAAAAAAATGTAAACAACCCTATCACAAGGTCTTTAATTTTCATCAGTTACAACATGTAAAAAGTTTTTTTTTGATCTGACAATGTCCATTAAATATAATTTTAGCAGTCTATGGCTGATGGGGCCTAACGTTGCAGTTTTGGGTCACTTTTAGCCCCATCTCTTGTTGCCTACATTTTTTTTACCAAAAAAAAAAAAAAAATCTTAAAAACATACGAACTCTGCGATCTTGTAACTATTTTAGGAGCTGAAATAAATCTGCTTTGCCTTAATCTGCTTTGCTGATGGTAGGTAAGAAGCAGCAAATGTTTCCCACATGTGCGGGCTTTGCCGTCCCGCTACGGGCTGCGACCGTATGTAAGAGGTTTCAATTAGGCCTTATCCCTAAACACACACATCAGGCTTGTTATAATATCCAGAAGGACTTAAAATAAATCACGACAGCAAAAAATGATTGTGATATCTAATTATTGGAGTTGATTCTGGAAGGGGTCCAGGAAGGTCATGTGACGGCTACTTCAAGGATTTGGGGGGAAATGACAGAATGTTAAATGGAGATGTCAAGAAATGGAAAGTATTAGAAGTATTTATAACACTGGTGTGGGGCAGGTATACTAGTAACAATCCTGGATTATATTGATGCTATTCACTAGTCATATTCTGAGATAGTCCTGAACCCTTATGGCAGTGTTACCCAACCAGGGTGCCTCCAGCTGTTGCAGTACTACAACTCCCAGCATACCCGGACTGCCAATGGAGTGTGAGTTAAAGTAGTACTCCCCTGGAAAATTTTTTTATTTAATCAACTGGTGCCAGAAAGTTAAACAGATTTGTAAATTACTTCTATTAAAAAATCTTAATCCTTCCAGTACTTATCAGCTGCTATATCCACAGGAAGTTCTTCTCTTTTTGAATTTCCTTTCTGTCTGACCACAGTGCTCTCTGCTGACACCTCTGTTCATGTCAGGAACTGTACGAAGCAGGAGAGGTTTGCTCTGGGGATTTGCTCCTACTCTGGACAGTTCATGACATGGACAGAGGTGTCAGCAGAGAGCACTGTGGTCAGACAGAAAGGAAATTCAAAAAGAAAAGAACTTCCTGTGGAGCATATAGGAGATTATAAATACTGGAAGGATTAAGATTATTTAATAGAAGTAATTTACAAATCTGTTTAACTTTCTGGTACCAGTTGATTAAAAAAATTTTTTTCCAGGGGGGTATCCCTTCGAGTCCCCTGGTAAGTATAAATCCCCAACTAGAGGACTACTTGCGGGGTGGCTGGAGGAGGAGGAGGAGGGGGGGGGGGGGGGGGGCGGGGGAACGGCTTTATAAATTAATATCTTCACCATTCCTGGGGGCATAAACGTCCCCCGAGGATGGTGAGGATACAGATTTTACCATATACAGTATAACGCGATGCCAAGTGCTATATTTGATAAAATCTGATGATTGGTTCCCTTTAAATCTTATTACTCAACCCCTTAAAGGGGTATTCCAGGAAAAAATGTTTTTATATCAACTGGCTCCAGAAAGTTAAACAGAGTTGTAAATTACTTCTATTAAAAAATCTTAATCTCTTCAATAATTATCAGCTGCTGAAGTTGAGTTGTTCTTTTCTGTCTGGCAACAGTGCTCTCTGCTGACATCTCTGCTTGTCTCGGGAACTGCACAGAGTAGAAGAGGTTTGCTATGGGGATTTGCTTCTAAACTGGGCGTTTCCCGAGAGACGTGTCATCAGAGAGCACTTAGACAGAAAAGAACAACTCAACTTCATCAGCTCATAAGTACTGAAAGGATTAATATTTTTTAATAGAAGTAATTTACAAATCTGTTTAACTTTCTGGAGCCAGTTGATATATAAAAAAAAGTTTTTTCCCTGGACAACCCCTTTAATATTCCATGATATCACCCTAATTGACATCCCCTATCTTTGCAACCATACAAGTGTGCAGGAGAGGACAGAAAACACATTACCCCCCCGCCCTCTATTTGCTTTAAAGAGGTACTCCTTTGTCCCAGCGTTCGCAAAATCGAACGCCTGAAGTGGGCGGCAGGGGGTTGTGACGCAATGGCCTCGCCCCTCGTGACATCACACCACGCCCCCTCAATGCAAGCCACGCCCCCTCTCATAGACTTGCATTGAGGGGGCGTGGTGTGACGTCACGAGGTGCGTGGCCATGATATCACAACCCCAGCCGCCTGCATTCAGCATTCTAAATGAACACCAAGTGCTGCACAGAGATCGCGGGGGTCCCAGCAGCTGGACCCCCGCTATCAGATATCTTATCCCCTATCCTTTGGATAGGGGATAAGATGTCTAAGGACGGAGTACCCCTTTAAGTAGGCATCCACAGAAAAGGGGATGAGTAGCTCTCCAGAACGGGACTCGGCTCTCAGTGAGGAGCGCGTGCGGTAGACGGAATGCGTTCCATTCATTTCAGTGGGAGTGCCGAAGAGACCCGAGTAAAGGACTCAAAATGCTCAAAAGTCTAATGAGGATTGGCCTTGGGTTAGGTCCTATGACAAATGGTTTGGCGGGCACCATGTGGGCACATTCCACATTGAAGAATGTGCCCACAGAGTTCCCACCAAATGTTGTAGATTTATGGCGCTGGCTATAGTATGGGTTTCTTTGTTGCCCATAGCAACAGACCAGCTTTTATTTTACCAGAGCTCTACAGAACAGGACCCCGACGTTCTCAGTGAGGAGCCCGCGCGGCAGATGGCACGCGCTCTATTTATTTCTATGGGTGCGCCAAAGAGACCCGAGTACAGCACTCGAAATGCTCAAAAGTCTAATGAAGATTGGTCTTGGGTTAGTACCTACGAAATGGGGTTTGAGGATACTCCACTTTAAAGGGGAACTCCACTACCCCAGTGTTCGGTACATATTGTGCCGAACGCTGGGTGCGAGCGGCGAGGTCCTGATGTCACGGCCACTCCCCTCGTAACGTCAAGCCCCCTCAATTCAAGTCTACGGGAGGGGGCGTGGCGGCCGCCACGCCCCCTCCCATAGACTTACATTGAGGGGGCGTGGCGTCACGAGGGGAGTGGCAGTGACCCCTTTAAGGCGTGTGGATAGGTTCTCTATTTCCACTGTATTACTTAGCCAGCCTTATATAAAGCCAACAGGGTCATTGTTTCCCCAATATCATCGTCTAGATCTGTTATTTTACTTTTCAGCCAATGGTTTTCTTATGAAATAGTCTTTTTTTATTTCTTTTTTAAAGCATTTCCAGCTCAACTTTAACTAAACTGATTCTTCCCTCTGCTTCCCCACACCTTGTACGTACATTACCCAGGGATTTCTTACCCATTATTTCCAATCTGGTTCGTTAGGACACAAATCGAGGAAACACAGTGGTCCCTCAACATACGATGGTAATCCATTCCAAACGGACCATCGCTTGTTGAAACCATCGCATGTTGAGGGATCCGTGCAATGTAAAGTATAGGACAGTGGTCTACAACCTGCGGACCTCCTGAGGTTGCAAAACTACAACACCCAGCATGCCCGGACAGCCGTTGGCTGTCCGGGCATGCTGGGTGTTGTAGTTTTGCAACATCTGGAGGTCCGCAGGTTGTAGACCACTGTTAGAGGAAGTTGTACTCACCTGTCCCCGCCGCTCCGGACCGTCACCGCTGCCCTGGATGTCGCCTTCCATCGCTGTCGCCGCGTCCCCGAGGTGTCCCTGACGCTCCGGTAAGGCCTCTGCTTCCCCGGGATCCTCGCTCTCCGTCGCCGCCATCACATTACTGCTCACGCCGCTCCTATTGGATGACAGGACGTTGTGCGCAGCGACGTGATGACGACAATGGAGTGCGCCGACGATGCAGGGGATCCCGAAGAGGACGCGCCGGAGCCCCGAGGACAGGTAAGAGACATCACTGGAGCACACGGGGCACCGTAAGCGGCTATCCGGTGGCAGCAGAAGCAGTCTGCGCTGCCGGATAGCCGTTTATGCGATGGCCCCGACATACAAAAGCATTGTATGTTGATGCTGCCTCTGAGAGGCCATCGCATGTTGAAATTATCGTATGTCCGGGCCATCGTAGGTCGAGGGGTCACTGTACATTTATCCAAGGCCTCCATAACATCAGCCAACCATGGAGGTGGTATGCTAGACGCTAGACCGGAGTTCTTCCACTGCACAGGTTCTGTATTGGGAAAGGCCCCTGCCCTGTTTCTATTCCTTTTCGTTGAGGAACTTAAAAATGTATCCAACTTTACTGTTACCTTACTTACTTTACGTTACTTTATTCTTGGATGGACTAATTGATAGTGATGAGCGGCAGGGGCCATATTCGAATTCACGATATTTCGTGAATATATGGACGATTATTCTTCCAATGTTTGCGAAATTCGCTTATTCGTTCTCTTTCTTTTTAAATGTGAAAATTCGTAATTAAATTCGCATAATACGCATGCGCAATTATATCTTCCACCTAAAAGAAGGGGGGGATCAGTGTCCAGTCTGGAAGTGCCGATATTCACATAAATATTCACATAAATTATCATAAATATTTGCATTAAAAATATATATTTCATTACGAATATATATATATATATATATATAAATATATAATCACTATAAATATTCGCAAAATCACGAAGTGCCGATAGTCACGGTAATAATTAACACTTCGAATATTCACGCTCAACACTGCTGGTTGACTTTCCCGGTTTAGGAGCCATGCTTGCAGGATAAAACCAATTACAAAGAAACGGCAAAAAAAATTATTCACATCCAAGCTCTTGTTTTACACAGTTTACTGGACAATATGATTCTGACCTCACCAGTCCCACATATGGCCTGTTGTCCCTGCCTTTTAGGGTGATCACCTCCTTAATTGGATTTCCCCAACTCTACCGGACCCTACTCTCCTACAATGCAAAGCGTAGTAAATTTTTATACAATAAACATACACCATACAGAAGACATAATGGGTTAACAGGCATAGAACCAAATGGACATAATGGGTTAACAGGCATAGAACTAGATACAAAAGATAAGGGAATAGCACCCAATGGACATAATGGGTTAACATGCATAAACAGGGGGATAACAGTCGATAAACAGACAAACAGTACAAGCGTAAACAGACGGACCGGATCCAAACCTAGAGAGTGTTACGCCGAGTGCTCCGGGTCCCCGCTCCTTCCCGGAGCGCTCACAGCGTTTTCCTGTTCGCAGCGCCCCGGTCAGACCTGCTGACCGGGTGCGCTGCGATAATGTCCCTAGCCGGGATGCGATCCGCGATGCGGGATGCGCCCGCTCGCGGTTCGCATCCCAGCCCGCTTACCAGACTCGTTCCCCGTCTGTACAGTCCCGGCGCGCGCGGCCCCGCTCCCTAGGGCGCGCGCGCCGGCTCTCGGCGATTTAAAGGGCCAGTGCGCCACTGATTGGCGCCTGGTTCTAATTAGTGTGTTCACCTGTGCACTTCCCTATATTACCTCACTTCCCCTTCCCTTCCTTGCCGGATCTTGTTGCCATTGTGCCAGTGAAAGCGTTTCCTTGTATGTCCCAAGCCAGTGTTCCAGACCTCCTGCCGTTGCCCCTGACTACGACCCTTGCTGCCTGCCCTGACCTTCTGCTACGTCCGACCTTGCCTCTGCCTAATCCCTTGCACCGCGCCTATCTCAGCAGTCAGAGAGGTTGAGCCGTTGCCGGTGGATACGACCTGGTTGCTACCGCCGCAGCAAGACCATCCCGCTTTGCGGCGGGCTCTGGTGAAAACCAGTAGCAACTTAGAACCGGTCCACCGGTACGGTCCACGACAATCCCTCTCTGGCACAGAGGATCCACCTCCAGCCTGCCGAATCATGACAGAGAGCTCGCAGTACAAATACAGAAAACAGAAGAATAGTCGGGTCACTCAGCTAAAGGTCAAAATACACAGACAAAAAAGAAGCCATTCAAGAGCTAGTGCAAAAAGAACACATTACACTCTCTATAATGAAACACATTTGCTCTTTAGGGTGTTTTGAAGTCATGGTGAGTAGTAGATCATAGATTGAGGGAAACTACACAAGACAGATTCTATTTCACACTTTTTTTTCGCTTCTAGCTTTGTCTTCAAAAATTCCATAAAAAATTGTACCAAATCGGAGTGTGTAAAAAAAAAGCAGCCCTATCCTTTGTGACCTTCCCGCAGCATTCCTTCTGTGAAATCTATAGCCTCGGTGTCATCTGGTTCTAATAATTATAAAGAATAACTGGAGGTAGGAGGGACCATACTTTCCTTCCCAGGCACCAGGGACCTCGTACGAAGCGGAGTAAGGAGCCTGGATACCGGTAGCTTCTCCTTCCCTAGAATGTTATCCTTCAGAGACCGACACTTACCTGTGAATGACGGCTCCGGGGTGAGACCCATTGACACCCAAAAAATGTATTACCGGGCTTCTGAGGCAACAAATTAATTTTTGGGGACAAATTTTGGCCAACAATTTTTTGAAAAAGTAAAAAAAAAAAAAAAAAATGTACCCCATTGTTATCGGGTACCATTTGGGCATTGTAATTTTTCTATCCCTTAGTGCAGACTATTATTAGACCAGTGTTTCCCAACCAGGGTGCCTCCAGCTGTGGCCAAACTTCAACTCCCAGCATGCCCGGACAGCCAAAGGCTCTCCGGGCATGCTGGGAGTTGTAGTTTGGCCCCAGCTAGAGGCACCCTGGTTTGGGAACACTGTATTAGACAATAACATGGTCAAAGTTCTTGTATATGCCTTTGCTTACCTGCTTTAGCTGATGTGGCAGGATTTGGTTTTTCAGACATTTCTGATTGCAAATTCGTACCAAAATGACTTGAATCCTACAGCTTTGCAGAGAGGGGGTGTAGTGTCTTATCACTGCACCTGGTCATCTAATTAGCCGGCTGGTGCTGGAGATCACCCAGTTGAGGTCAGTTCACATTTCTTCTTCAAAGTGGGTTTGCCATGAGGCAAAAGTGTAAAAAAAAAAAAAAAAAAAGTAATGTGTGAACACAGCCTTAGGGAAGGTGTCTAACTACTACTATTACTATAGTATACTATCCCATACAGATAGCAGCAGTATACAGATAGAGCTTGAGAGGAAGTGCATAACTGCTATATATCCTGATCCCATAGAGATAGCAGCAGTATACAGAAAGAGCTTGAGAGGAGGTGTATAACTGCTATATATCCTGATCCCATAGAGATAGCAGCAGTATACAGATAGAGCTTGAGAGGAGGTGTATTCTTGGTATACATCCTGATCCCATAAAGATAGCAACAGCAGTATGCAGATTGAACTGGAGGGGGGGGGTATACGTACTATATATACTGATCCCATAAAGATAGTAGCAGCAGTATACAGATTGAGCTGGAGGGGAGGTGTATAACTAATATATATTGAAGTGGAATGATGAAAAAGCCGCACTCACCCTCTGCGTTGAAGTAAAAAGTGGATACTTTATTTCATGAGAAGTCCATAAAAGCAAGTTAGATCGGGATGTGGACCGAGGCTGAAGCTACATGTTTCACGCCATCAGGCGCTTTGTCAAGCTGTACCATGGTCTTATTTAGTCAGCACACCCAGATGTAAACATGTACGGCATTCCCTGCGGCTCTTAGTGTTAATTGTTTGGTTCAGTGATACTCAGATTTTCTAGGACAGTGACATCTACTTATTTTGTGTTGTTGTACATTTGTATAACTGCTATATGTCCTGATCCCATAGAGATAGCAGCAGCAGTATACAGATAGAGCTGGAGGGGAGGGGTATAACTACTATAAATCCTGATCCCATAGAGATAGCAGCAGCAGTATACAGATAGAGCTGGAGGGGAGGTGTATAACTACCACATATCCTTATCCCATAGAGATAGCAGCAGCAGCATACAGATTTGGGTGGGGAGGGGTCTGTAAGCTGCTATCTGGTAGGTGATGATGTCATCCTGTAGTTTACAGGAAATCAGCTGACCCATCTGACATCTTCTGACACATATTAGGCACTGTAACTTTGTGAGAGTCAGACTGATGATCACATGACCCAGTCACAGTAGCGAACCACAGGGATTCAGCTCGGCTGGAATAAAATGAATGTGTGCATGATCTGGACCAAAAAGTGCATGGAGTAAAATCAGTAATATTCCTATACATTCCCATGAACCTTAGAATACAGAAGTCATTGTATAAGACATAAAACGTATGGGGTAGGGGGCAGCATAACTTTCCTATTAATGCCCTCCAGCTGGTTCTTCATCTTGGCCGCCATATTGGAACAATCTGCTCCCATTGTTCTCTACTAGTGATATCTGCTTCATATGTGAATAAGTTTATTGTGGGAAACCAAGAAACCAAGCCATCGTCAGTGGTCCGCTGGCACATGGCTGCAGTGTAAGGGTGGGATCAAATCTGCTGGAAGAAGTCATCAGAAAACTTGGAAAGAGCCTTCTCTTTGTTCTCTCGCCCATCAACAAATAAATGAAAACCAGTTCAGGAAAACAACGAAAGGACTAATAACCGGATTAGGGACGGAACGTAGAAGAGAGATCAAATATCTGATGTTTATCTCCCCTCAGCCATATGCAAAATGTATTGACTGGCAGCGGGGGACAGATGAAGGTAGGCTGACGGGGCCGGGCCGTTCCCCCAAATCTGACACCCGCTATCTATTGGATTGGATTTACTCTATGTATATTATGGCTCCTGAATAGCTAAACTACCAAGTACTAGGGTACTGAGACTTTATTCATTTAATGGCTCTGATCTGAGGTCTTCACTTTCTTATTGAGGTCTCTTTATATTTAGTGGGTCTGGTCTGTGGTCTTAATTTACTTACTGATTCTGGTTTGAGGTCTCCATTAATTTACTGTAGTAGGTCATTTCTGTGGTCTCCATTTATGTAGTGTGTCTGGTCTGGGGCCTCCATTTATTTAGTAGCTCTGGTCTGGGGCCTCCATTTATTTAATAGCTCTGGTCTGGGGCCACCATTTATTTAGGTGCTCTGGTCTGGGGCCTCCATTTATTTAATAGCTCTGGTCTGGGGCCTCCATTTATTTAATAGCTCTGGTCTGGGGCCTCCATTTATTTAGGTGCTCTGGTCTGGGGCCTCCATTTATTTAATAGCTCTGGTCTGGGGCCTCCATTTATTTGGGTGCTCTGGTCTGGGGCCTCCATTTATTTAGTAGCTCTAGTCTGGGACCTCCATTTATTTAGGTGCTCTGGTCTGGGGCCTCCATTTATTTAGTAGGTCTTGTCTGAAATCTACATTTATTTAGTAGGTCTGGTCTGGGGCCTCCATTTATTTAATAGCTCTGGTCTGGAGCCTCTATTTATTTAATAGCTCTGGTCTGGGGCCTCCATTTATTTAATAGCTCTGGTCTGGGGCCTCCATTTATTTAATAGCTCTGGTCTGGGGCCTCCATTTATTTAATAGCTCTGGTCTGGGGGCCTCCATTTATTTAGGTGCTCGGGTCTGGGGCCTCCATTTATTTAGGTGCTCGGGTCTGGGGCCTCCATTTATTTAGGTGCTCGGGTCTGGGGCCTCCATTTATTTAGTAGCTCTAGTCTGGGACCTCCATTTATTTAGGTGCTCTGGTCTGGGGTCTCCATTTATTTAGTAGGTCTTGTCTGAAATCTACATTTATTTAGTAGGTCTGGGGCCTCCATTTATTTAATAGCGCTGGTCTGGGGCCATCATTTATTTAGTAGCTCTAGTCTGGGGCCTCCATTTATTTAGTAGCTCTAGTCTGGAGCCTCCATTTATTAAATAGCTCTGGTCTGGGGCCTCCATTTATTTAATAGCTCTGGTCCGGGGCCTCCATTTATTTCGGTGCTCTGGCCTGGGGCCTCCATTTATTTAGGTGCTCTGGTCTGGGGCCTCCATTTATTTAATAGCTCTGGTCTGGGGCCTCCATTTATTTAATAGCTCTGGTCTGGGGCCTCCATTTATTTAGGTGCTCTGGTCTGGGGCCTGCATTTATTTAGGTGCTCTGGTCTGGGGCCTCCATTTATTTAATAGCTCTGGTCTGGGGCCTCCATTTATTTAATAGCTCTGGTCTGGGGCCTCCATTTATTTAGGTGCTCTGGTCTGGGGCCTGCATTTATCTAGGGGATCTTATCTGGTGGGTGTGGCTTACCAGAAAGTGGGTTTGGCCTAAACGCACCTCACAATGCTCTAAAGTTTTGGCATACAAGTAAGGCAGTGCTTCTCAATTATTTTCTGTCATGCCCTGTAAATAGTACAGTAAACTGTAAATAGTATCAAATAGTATACAAGCAGAGCTCTGTACACTGACAACAAGCGGGGCTCTGTACACTGACAACAAGCAGAGCTCTGTACACTGACAACAAGCGGGGCTCTGTACACTGACAACAAGCGGGGCTCTGTACACTGACAACAACCAGGGCTCTGTACACTGACAACAAGCGGGGCTCTGTACACTGACAACAAGCAGAGCTCTGTACACTGACAACAAGCGGGGCTCTGTACACTGACAACAAGCAGAGCTCTGTACACTGACAACAAGCGGGGCTCTGTACACTGACAACAAGCAGGGCTCTGTACACTGACAACAAGCAGGGCTCTTTACATGGAGGACAAGCAGGGCTCTTTTCATGGAGGACAAGCAGGGCTCTGTACCTGAGGACAAGCAGGGCCTGTACGAGAGAGAGCAGGGCGGCGGGCGCACTGCTCGGTGGCACAGTGAACTCCGACATGGTGGGCTGCTGCGCTTAGACGTGAGGTTGCGTCACCCCCCCGGTGACATGACCTCACGTCTGAACACAGCAGTGCGCCACGCCGGAGTTCACTGTGCCTCTCCCAGGCAGCCACACTGACAACCCTGGGCCGTAAGTAAGATCCAGCCGTAGAGTTGCTAGGCAACCAACGCCATGTGGGACGCCTCTTGCGAGTGAGTCGGGCCCCCCTTTACGGAGCCTCGCGCCCCACTATTTGAGAAGCACTGAAGTAAGGTGATGTTCCCGCTCAGCATTTTGGAGCATTTTATGAAATACTAAGCTTTATTGGACTCTATAGTAATGCTGCTCGTTGTTTATACACACGTTTATATATCAGCCATTACATCAAGTGATTGGCTCTTTATTTCGGTCACTTACGCCCCATAATACGGACATGCTATATTAAATAGATTTCCCGATAAACCCCTCAGCTTTAATATATCATCACTTTAAGATGGCTTCATCGCCTACAGGTCATGATAAAGGTCACCGGCAGATCGCTACGGACCAGTAATAACCGTGGGCTTTTTGTGTAACAAGGTAAAAATAGCCGTGAAAATTTGCAGTAAAACACTCAAGTGCCATAATATACGATCAACATAACATCAGAAGCAGGAAGAAGGGATTCGGGTCTGTGAGGAACAAATAGTACATAGTGCATCAGATCCGGTACATTCAAAACCATTACAAATGATCGAAGGGACGGCCCTGCCAAGGAGACATCGGAGAGTCCATAAAGATGGAGAATCGTACAGGTTAAATATATATAGATATACACATACAGTGGTCCCTCAAGTTACAATATTAATTGGTTCCAGGACAACCATTGTATGTTGAAACCATTGTATGTTGAGACCCTAACTCTATGGAAACCTTTAATTGGTTCTGAAGCCACCAAAATGTCATCCAAAAATAGGAAAAAGTGAGGATTAAAGATAAATAAGTAGATAACTAATATAGATAAAGCAAATCCTTATATATAAAAGTAATGAAGATCTGCTGGGAGCTGTAATCACTGTCTATTTCAGTGTTTCCCAACCAGGGTGCCTCCAGATGTTGCAAAACTACAACTCCCAGCATGCCCGGACAGCCAAAGGCTGTCCGGGCATGCTGGGAGTTGTAGTTTTGCAACAGCTGGAGGCACCCTCTACAGGGAGTACAGAACATGTATTACCTCCCTGTACTGTAGGGGGTGCTACCAGACACCAGTCAGTGTATGCACTTCAGTAATACAGGTAAAGAATAGTACAGAACATTTAATACCTCCCTGTACTGTAGGGGGCGCTACCAGACACCAGTCAGTGTATGCACTTCAGTAATACAGGTAAAGAATAGTACAGAACATGTAATACCTCCCTGTACTGTAGGGGGCGCTACCAGACACCAGTCAGTGCATACACTTCAGTAATACAGGTAAAGAGTACAGAACATGTAATACCTCCTTGTACTGTAGGGGGCGCTACCAGACACCAGTCAGTGCATACACTTCAGTAATACAGGTAAAGAGTACAGAACATGTAATACCTCCCTGTACTGTAGGGGGCGCTACCAGACACCAGTCAGTGCATGCACTTCAGTAATACAGGTAAAGAGTACAGAACATGTAATACCTCCCTGTACTGTAGGGGGTGCTACCAGGCACCAGTCAGTGCATGCACTTCAGTAATACAGGTAAAGAATAGTACAGAACATGTAATACCTCCCTGTACTGTAGGGGGCGCTACCAGACACCAGTCAGTGCATACACTTTAGGAATACAGGAGTTTTACCAGTGAAATATCCATTCTGATTGGTCGGTTCCCCCAGCCATTGACACGTTTCACAGATTCCGTAGCATTGTATGTTGAGTCTGGTTTCAAGTTACAATGTTCCAGAAAAGACCATTGTATGTTGAAACTATTGTATGTTGAGGCCATTGTAAGTTGAGGGATCACTGTATAGCAAAAAGCTTTTGATTGCTGTGAGAAACACTTTTTTTGATATGGAATAAAACACATAATTTTTCCTGTGTGCTACGGAGAGATTCTTTTTGCTCTACAAAGGGGTGGGCCACTGACCTGTGCTCCGGAAACTGCGTGCACCACATGCTGAAAGTCTACAACAGGTGTGCTGTTCTTCTCATTGTTATATATATATATATATATATATAAATATATATGTGGTATGGGGTATGAGATGCAGGGCAGATGGAATTACCCTGGGGCAGATGGCATTATCCCCTTGTATTCGTGACGCCAGGGGTTTATACTCAATACCACCCGAAGGTATACCGCTGGATCCTGGGCTAGGCATGGAGGGCAATATTGACTTTGACGCCAAGTTACGGATAATGGTAGCCTTGCTGAGGTTAGACAGGTGGAAAAGTCTATACAGTTCAGCCAGGGCCCACGGAGGTGAACAGTGACTTCAGAGACCTTAAGGGATTGCTGGGACTTGTAGTAGAGGTGGACAATTTAGTGCAGGGCACGTTGACTAGACAGATGACTGTGACTTGACTGACAAGACTGTGACTGTGGTTACTTGCAGGTTTGTAGCTTGTGGCTGCAGACTGGGCTTGAGGCCTCCTATGACTCTGGACACTTAGGCTCGACTTGACTGGACCTCAGCAAAGACTAAGAGAGAGAAAAGCAGAGACTCCTCCCAGGGCTTTTATGGGGGAGACTCTAGTGGGATCCCATTGGTCACCCTTAAGTCACCTGGTCACTGATACCTCCTGGGTAACAATTATATGACAAATCACATGGTAAACAGTCTTAAAGATATAACACTCTTACACATATAACATAGGGATTATATACAATTACAATAAACAAATGCAGGGGGGGGGGCTGGGTACACTGCAGGAAGCTGCCTGACAGGGTGGCAAGGGTACTGGTTAACACCTCCCGTACTGGGCCACCACAATCTCCCCCTCTTAAACACAACTGTCCTCGGCGCCCAGTCCTGAAGGACTAACAGTGGCCCCTGGGACCCAGTGAGAACAGTTCCTGGGGCATATTGGTGTAATGTCCTTCGCAGGTCTGATTGTGGGAAACAAACCAAAAACGAGTCCATGTGGCACTTGAGGAAAAATGTCTATACATGCTCTTTGTGGCATTCATTATCCTTGTAACTGCAACTTCAACACAATTATGACACTTGAACACATTTGTGCGGATTGGGCTCCCTGAGGCTCTCTACCCAATGCCTTAGCTGCTGGGGCCCCTCGGCACTAACCACTTCTCCCCAGAACTCGATAGGTAATTTTATACTATACAGTGAAGTTACCTTTCCATACTGTACTCTGTCACTATTCGAGTCTGACTTATACCTCAGGGGAACCCTCTGGCCAGTAGAGTACCCTGCACACGTGGAGAGGAAGAAATGGTAGACATATATACATTTGATGATGGTGGACTGGGAGTATACGTTTTGCTACAGTCCTAATCTAGAAATTACATATGGCTAGACTACATTAGTTATACTTTGACTATGTGGTACAACTTTATACAATGGACTGTGACTTACCCTTTGTACTGGCGGTGAGGCAGTTACGTTTCTCCTGACCTGGTCAGGATACCTCCTATATAAATCGCCATAGACACAAAGAGACATCATAGACGATTCCGTATATACATGTTATATACATTTTATTACAACACTCCATAAACAGCATAGTACAGTAACGTGCATTCACATGTGCTAAAATATAGACAAAATATATTACTCTGAATATATATATATATATATATATTGAGAGAACTGCTCTACAGTTCTGGTACATTTTGTGTAAGGAACTTAAGGGTTAACTTGCACTGAGAGCTTTTGTTTGGTCTTGTGGCTTTGCTGAGACTGGTCAGCTGACCTTGATTGGACACCTGGTCTGGTCCTATAAGCTGGCAGTCTACTCCCAGGCTTTACTTGCTTGTTTGTCTCCTAGCTGCTTTATACTGTATCTGTTATATCTGGCATTTGACCCTTTGGCTCTGCTCTCTGACTTTTCTCTCTGACATTAGCGATTTGGTACTTTTGACTTCTCCTGGCTTTGACGCGGTTAGTTGACTCTGGACTATTGTATGTGTTTATTTATTTTGTTAATCTGCCTGTATTCCCACTGATCCTGGACCTAGTCAGTTTCATTGTATTTTATTGTTTTGACATTACGCCCCTTATGTATTCAGGAAGGGACTGTCTTTGTGGTTTCGGACCTGTCATTTAGGGCAGGCACGTAAGTAGGCAGGGATAGTGGAGCAGGCGAGAATAGAGTGCACTCCTTTCCTGCCCATACGTGACATTTTGAGTTCTCAGTAAATGGTCACGGCTAAAAGCCGGGCACGTATACTTACGCATATTGTTACAAATCAACTTCTTGGCAAGTTCATCAGGCATAACCTGTAACAACAATAATGCTTCCTCATAAAACACAGTTAGTCCCTTCGACTCAAATAGTAACAAACATCTTGCAAGGTTCAAGCACTGTGGCCGGGCAACTTTCCATCTCAACCTCGACGGTCACCTTGTTTTCTAGGCTGGGACATGTACCTAGGACCACGAGACTGTGCCCCCTCCATAGGGCTTACATGGGTACCCCATGACACATGGGACAAACTGGATTCAGTGATGGTCAGGCTCACGGTGACCACCACTTGTACAGCAGCAGCTTTCACCACTGGGTGGTCAGGTGTAGGTGCCTATTGGGACGGCCAAACCACCTCCTCAGTAGGAGTAGGCTGAGTCACTCTGGTTGATGCCCGCTGAGTAGGCCAAACCTCCGCAACAGCAGGAGTAAGCCTGGGCACATCTGCAGACGACCCTTGAGGCAGAAACTTGGGGTCCATAACAGGTGACTCAGGATACCATTCTTCTTGTACAACTTTCCCCTTGACGCTTGGTGGCAGGAGTCCCAATCTTCAGAGGGGAAGTAGGCGAAGGGGATTTGTGTGGGATTCTTGGGTCTGGTGACGGCTGCTGCCCATCCCCCTCGCAGGCTCTGTACCGGGGTATACTCTACAATCTCCCCGCTCTCTAGGGAGTGTAGAGGTGGAGGGAGGTAGTCTCTCTTCACTGCTCTTCTGTTGACCAAAGTAGTTCCACCATGGTGGCAGTCCATTAATGTACCATACCCCCTTACTCTGTCAAATTTGACGACTGTAGCTCCTCACCATTCTAGGGGTGGCTCCCCCTCTCGGTGTTGTTCTAGCCTCCTGATATATAAGGCCTCAAGGCTCTTGGTGTCCTGTTGCTGGACTTGACGTACTTCATACGGCATAACTTTAGGGCCATACACTCTTCTCCTCTGCGCCCTTAACTCTTCCATTATGGCCGCCACTTTGGCCTCATGTTTGGCCTTTTCGGCCTGGGCTGCTGGGACGGGAGGATGGGACTTCCCTGGCAGGGGTAGGAGATGGTCCCTCATGAACTGGACTAGTGCTGGCTCATCGCCAAATAACCACTTAGGTAATGGTGGTGACCGGGGATGTGCTGGGGGCTGCTGGATCTGGGGCGCTGGCTCTGGACTGGGGGTAGATGGAGGGGTTCTGACTCTGTGTGGATCTCCGCCCAGGATCCCCAGGTCCGGTGATAGGGAGATAGCCTCACTGGCGACAATCCTCACAATGATGCAGGCGTTCCCAGGGCCGTCTTTAATTTTGGACTCTGAGCAAGCAATTTTTTTGGGGCCCCCCTCCTGCTCGGTTCTGCGGAGGAATGTCACTTGCATGACGTCCCCCGTCAGCAGGGCCGGACTGGGACCAAAAATAGGTCCGGGCATATTAGTCTATTCAGACCATTTTTGGGTGTAGGGGGTCTCAATAGTCGGCCCCTTACCAAAATAAAATGGGCTGCCTAGTCTAAAATACCATTGGTTTAAGTGACTCTGTAAAGCTACAACTTCCAACATGCCTGGAGAGCCTCAGGAATGATGGGAGTTGTAGTTTTGTAACAGCTGGAGAGCTACAGATTGGGGCACAGTTTCTCCCATCATCACTACAGAACTTACAAGTGACTCCAGCTGATGGGACAGTCAGGAGAATACATAATGATATAATGACCGTCTTCTCTGTTGTCTTTCCTTTTCTTCTTTGTGTGGTCCAGACGCCAGAACTTCTTCCAGCTCCATCTTCTCTGTAGAGTCTTACACCCGGACATTATAGGTTCCTCACTATGTCAGCAGATCCTCATCCTCTGCATGACGACAATAATCATTATAATACTGCCAAATACTGTACCCCCTGAATATAATACTACCATACACTGCGCCCCCTGAACACAACCCAGCCAGACACTGTTTTGTCTGTTTGGCAGAATCCCACCCCTGTACTGTCCTCCCCCAGACCCCTAAGGGCTCGTCCAAACTGCAAACATTCAGCCGGGGGAATGTCCCCTTGCAGCAGGTGCCACCGAATAGGACCACTTGGATGTTCACCACCTCTTAGAATGCCCATGTTTATTCTTTAGGTATACGTCCATTCCACTGGCAGAATTCCGCTGCCTAGATTCTGAAGCGTAATTTCACCGGTGGAATCTCTGTAGTGTGGACAAGCACTAAGCCTCCCCAGACCTTTAAGTTCTGCTTCTTCAGACTTCTAAGTCCTCCTCCAGACCCCTATGCCTGGCCAGACCGCTAAGTCTTCCTTTAGAACCCTCTTCTTCACACTTCTCTGTCCCCAGACCCCCTGTTCACTTTTCTGACACCGCCACACCCTCTCTCTCCGAGCTCCTCTGTCATCCTCCACACTTCTACAGCACCCCCGTCATCCTCCACACTCCTACATCGCCCCTGTCATCCTCCACACTCCTACATCGCCCCTGTCATCCTCCACACTCCTACATCGCCCCTGTCATCCTCCACACTCCTACAGCGTCTCCCTCATCCTCCACACTCCTACAGCGCCCCCCCTGTCATCCTCCACACTTCTACAGCACCCCCGTCATCCTCCACACTCCTACATCGCCCGTCATCCTCCACACTCCTACAGCGTCTCCCTCATCCTCCACACTCCTACAGCGCCCCCTGTCATCCTCCACACTCCTACAGCGTCTCCCTCATCCTCCACACTCCTACAGTGCCCCCCCTGTCATCCTCCACACTCCTACAGTGCCCCCTGTCATCCTCCACACTTTTACAGTGCCCCTGTCATCCTCCACACACCTACAGCGCCCCCCTGTCATCCTCCACACTTTTACAGTGCCTCTGTCATCCTCCACACTCCTACAGTGCCCCGTCATCCTCCACACACCTACAGCGCCCCCGTCATCCTCCACACTCCTACAGTGCCCCCCCGTCATCCTCCACACTCCTACAGTGCCCCCCTGTCATCCTCCACACTCCTACAGCGCCCCCGTCATCCTCCACACTCCTACAGCACCCCTGTCATCCTCCACACTCCTTCAGCGCCCCCGTCATCCTCCACACTCCTACAGAACCCCCGTCATCCTCCACACTCCTACAGCACCCCTGTCATCCTCCACACTCCTTCAGTGCCCCCGTCATCCTCCACACTCCTACAGAACCCCCTGTCATCCTCCACACTCCTACAGCACCCCCTGTCATCCTCCACACTCCTACAGCACCCCCTGTCATCCTCCCCACTCCTACAGCACCCCCCGTCATCCTCCACACTCTTACAGCACCCCCTGTCATCCTCCCCCCTCCTACAGCACCCCCCTGCCATCCTCCACACTCCTACAGCGCCCCCTGCCATCCTCCACACTCTTACAGCCCCCCACGTCATCCTCCACACTCCTACAGTGCCCCGTCATCCTCCACACTCCTAAAGCGCCCCCCATCATCCTCCACACTCCTACAGCGCCCCTGTCATCCTCCACACTTCTTCAGCGCCCCCTGTCATCCTCCACACTCCTTCAGCGCCCCCTGTCATCCGCCACACTCCTTCAGTGCCCCCTTTCATCCTCCACACTCCTACAGCACCCCCTCCTGTCATCCTCCACACTCCTACAGCGCTCCCCCCTTGTTATCCTCCACATTCCTACAGCACCCCTGTCATCCTCCGCGGTCCTCATCACCCGCTCCTTGTCATCCTCCACAGTCCTCAGCATTCCCCTCTCTTATCCTACACGGTCCTCAAACCCTCCCCCCTCCCCATCATCCTCTGCAGTGCTCAGCACCCCCCTGTCATCCTCCACAGTCCTCAGTGCCCCCTATCATCCTCCACAGTCCACAGCACCCCCCTGTCATCCTCCACAGTCCTCAGCACCCCCTGTCATCCTCCTCAGTCCTCAGCACCCCCCCTGTCATCCTCCACAGTCCTCAGCACCCCTCGTCATCCTCCACAGTCCTTAACACCCCCCCTGTCATCCTCCACAGTCCTCACCACTCCCCCGTCATCTTCCATAGTCCTCAGCACCCCCCCATCCCCCTCCACATTAATCACAATTCATCCCCAGCCGAAACTAGCCCACTCTCACCCCTCCCTCTATACACCTCTGCAGTGTCCGCACCTTATGGAAGCAGCAGCTGTAGCTCTCAGTGGCGGCGGGATCTCCCTCTGCTGCAGAGCAGCAGGGGCAGGGACACCTCCATGACGACGGGCGTGCCTGCGTGCGGACGTCTTAAAGCAGCAGCGTTTCTGCCCCGGCTCACTTTACTTGGGGCCTGGGGAATTGGCCATAGAGGGGGCCTTGCCTGGACAGATGGATGGAACAGCGCCGGTGCCTAGCTGCTTTAGCGTGGGGCTAAAGGGCTAGGTGCTTTGGGCCCCCAGGAATGACAGGGCCCAGGGCAGCTGCCACTTTTGCCCTGCGTTAAAGACGGCCCTGGGCATTCCACCCGCTGGAGTTGCAGGCCAATCCCCATCGTCCTAAGGCAAAGGAACTTTCAGGTGGGCGGCTTCGGAGAATCGCTGCAGATGATCTGCTAACTCCTGGAACACCTCCGCCGCGGCCATGGCAACTTGTCAGGCCTCCGGCGCCACCTTGGAACTCCCAGCTCTCATGCTCTGCTGTGCATCCGCCATCTTCTTGCTCTCACCAGGAACTTCCGCAAGACTGAAGAGGTCGGGCTCCGCTCTGCTTCTTATACCGGTCTCCAACAAAATGGCCACCAGCCGAAACTTCGTCATCAGCAGGGCCTGGGACCAGAAGTGACTCAGTGGTGCATCCTCTTTCTCCGCTCCACCGGCAACAAGGGGCGGACCTTTCAATTTCTACTTAGGACTAGAAACTGCGACTTGGCTTCCACGGTCAGGGATCGGGACGCTGGCTTTCGCGCGCTTGTCTTCCAACAGATTAACCCTTTCAGGTATGGCAGCAGACATCTTGGCATGTAACGAATTATGCACATAGTGTTTAGGACTTCAGCACTATCCTCAATGGAAGATAACAGTCTTTTCTCCACCTCCCCCCTCTATTTCACAAGCGCCTCTTGACATAAACTTTTCGCAAACAAAGTCCTGTACACGTTCTGGCGCAAACTTCATTCGCATCGGCATGCGATTTTCTAACAACACTGGACACAGTTCAGATTGGGGGAGGACTATTCGCACTCGTATCCTGTTCGTGATGACAAAATTTGTGGTATGGGTGTGATGCAGGTCAGATGGAGTTACCCTAGGGGCAAATGGCATTAACCCCTTGTATTCGTGATGCCAGGGCGTGGTTTATACTCAATACCACCCGAAGGTATACTGCTGGATCCTGGGCTAGGCACGGGGGCAATAAAGACTTGGATGCCAAGTTACGGTCAAAGGTAGCTTTACTGAGGGTAGACAGGTGGAAAAGTCTATACAGTTCAGCCAGGGCCCAAGGAGGTGACCAGTGACTTCAGAGACCTTAAGGGCTTGCTGGGACTTGTAGTAGAGGTGGACAATTTAGTGCAGGCCACGTTGACTAGACAGATGACTGTGACTTGACTGACTTGTGACTGACAAGACTGTGACTGTGGCTTACTTGCAGGTTTGTAGCTTGTGGCTGCAGACTGGACTTGAGGCCTCCTAAGACTCTGGACACTTAGGCTCGACTTGACTGGACCTCAGCAAAGACTAAGAGAGAGAGAGAGAGAGAGAGAGAGAGAGCAGAGGCTCCACCCAGGGCTTAAATGGGGGAGGCTCTGGTGGGGTCCCATTGGTCACCCCTAGGTCACCTGGTCACTGATACCTCCTGGGTAACAATCACATGACAACTCACATGGTAAACAGCCTTAAAGATATAACACTCTTACATATATATATATATATATATCTATATATATCTATATCTATATCTATATCTATATATATATATATATAACATAGGGATTATATACAATTACAATAAACAGATGCAGGGGGGGGGGGGGGGGGGCGGGCAGGCACTGCAGGAGGCTGCCTGACAGGGCAGCAAGGGTACGGGGTAACACCTCCCGTACTGGGACACCACATATATATCAATAATATAAAATACTGGACATCTGCATTACAAATGTTGTACTAATTTGGTTTATATCATATACTCCGCTCACATCCAGAGCTGCATTCAGAATTCTGCTGGATCATCTTGCAAACAGGCAGCAAATGATGTGCATTTTGCTGTCGCTCATGTGACCTTACACCAGTGGTCTCAAACTGTGGCCCTCCAGATGTTGCAAAACTTCAACTCCCAGCATGCACAGACAGCCATTGGCTTTACGGGCATGCTGGGAGTTGAAGTTTTGAAACATTTGGAGGGCCACAGTTTGAAACCACTGCCTTGCACCCTTACACCCTAGACTAGTGTGCTGTAGGGATCTGTGATACATCACACACAGGGACGAAAGAAAAGCTCTGTAATAATGTAAATATGACGGTGCTATACTATGTCTTACTAACACAGCCGAACTAAATTTAAGATCTGTAGAGGTCTCAAGCCATGTCTACCTGCTGATCTTTGGTGCCCTCTATGGCAAGAACAGCAAGACCATGTGCAACCGAAAAGGGTACACGACTCTAAGGCCGACACCCCTAAGGCCGACCCTGGCGCACACCCCTAAGGCCGACCCTGGCGCACACCCCTAAGGCCGACCCTGGCGCACACCCCTAAGGCCGACCCTGACGCACACCCCTAAGGCCGACCCTGGTGCACACCCCTAAGGCCGACCCTGGCACACACCCCTAAGGCCAACCCTGGTGCACTTCCCTAAGGCCAACCCAGGCGCACACATATATAAGGTAATCCCTGGACACACACCTAAGGCCAATATTGGCGCACACACACCTAAGGATATAACTCAGGATCAGTACAGGATAAGTAATGTAATGTAAGTACACAGTGACCTCACCAGCAGAAGAGTGAGTGCAGCTCTGGAGTATAATACAGGATATAACTCAGGATCAGTACAGGATAAGTAATGTAATGTATGTACACAGTGACCTCACCAGCAGAATAGTGAGTGCAGCTTTGGAGTATAATACAGGATATAATTCAGGATCAGTACAGGATGAGTAATGTATGTACACAGTGACCCCACCAGCAGAATAGTGAGTACAGCTCTGGCGTATAATACAGGAAATAACTCAGGATCAGTACAGGATAAGTAATGGAATGTATATACACAGTGACCTCACCAGCAGAATAGTGAGTACAGCTCTGGAGTATAATATAGGATAAAACTCAGGATCAGTACAGGATAAGTAATGTAATGTAAGTACACAGTGACCCCACCAGCAGAATAGTGAGTACAGCTCTGGAGTATAATACAGGATAAAACTCAGGATCAGTACAGGATAAGTGTAACGCTGCTGGATGTGGATCCTCTAACTTGTGTGGCAGATGACACGGGCCGTATCGGGGAGCGGAGTCTCTTCACCAGAGCCCGCCGCAAGGCAGGATGGGCTTGCTGCGGCAGGTGACACTAGTCGCTACCCCGATACAACTCGACCACACAGGTAATTAGGCATGACGAGGTACAGAAGGATGAGACAGAGGGGTAGTTGGACTTTGTCAGGCCCAAGGCCTGATTATGGAAATATACATGTGTTTTATAATTGTATCTGTGTATAAACTAAGACCTGGGGGTGAGGGTCATTCAGACTGTGTGTTTGTGTATTGCATTTTATTGGGGGTCTGGCTGTTTGGTATCTCCTTTGAACTCTGGTCCCATCATATAATCAAACAGATAAGGGGTCAGGAAGAGAGATGCCCCACCTGGTGGGATCAGAGGGGAGGGGGGGGGGGATGGAGTTTCCCTCCAAAGAAGCAGATAAGACTTAAAATGCTGGACTCAACTGTTGTTGAGGACTGTGCCAAAAGCTGACAAGAGCTGGACTCTCACTGACAAGGACGGCTATACCATCATGCTGTAAGAACTTCATTTTTGTTTTCTGAACTTGTCTTGCCAAACTCTTTTATACATTTCTATACCTGTATATCATTTGTTTCTGTATTTATATATATATATATATATATATATATATATATATAGCACTGTGATACCTTTTATCAGATTAAATGTTAAATCAATCAGCTCTGGTCTTTGATCTCTGAATATATGAGCTCACCTTTCTGAAGGCAGCTCTGGTGGAAACACGTTTATCTAAGGGTTAATTTGGTGACTTGCTGGGACTAGTAGTGGATACCCAGAGGTCCAGTGGCCTTAACCCTTGCACCATCACACTCTCTCTAATGTCTTGGCTGGACAGATAGGGTGTGATCGTGACAACTGGTGGCAGCGTCGGGATATATTTAGAGATTTTTAGTGCTTGCTGGATTTTACCTGTAAGGAAATCTTAGCACTAAAAAGAAATTGCATACATATTCTTGTGTGTAAATTCCAAAGACAGAGCTCAGTGCTGGTTTAAAAGACATACAAAAAGATCTGCCCTCCCCATCTCCTGTTTTACCTCCTCTGTCTCATCTCGGAAATATGGAGGCATATTGCAAGCAGTCCAATCCTGCACTGGAGCTAATGTGCCAAGAAAAGGAGATCTCTACTGCAGGAATGAACAAGGAACAACTTATTGCTGATCTTGTGTATGATGCCCGTGCAGAAGAGCTGAGTGACATGAGGCAAAGTCCTGCAGCTGGAACTGCCATCCAAGGACTAATATCTCCTGGGGAATACAACATTACTCCCCATCAGGACAGTACTCCACATGAGGCCTTGGACTCTTATATGCGGACTGCCTTACAACACCTTGGGAATGTGGATGCCAATATGAAACTCCAACTGCTTCTCCGATACCAAACTGCAGAGAGAGAGGCACGAGCGGCAGAGAGAGAGGCCCAGCGAAGGCATGAACTGGAGGTTCTGAGGCTGAGAGGGGATGCTTCATCCGCACGGAGTGATGTGCAGGATCAAGGAGACCACAAACCCCGCTTGGCACATTTCCCCATGTTGGAGAAAAATGGTGATCTGGATGTGTTCCTGAGGAGATTTGAAAAGGTTTGCCGGCAGTTCCATCTACCTAAGGAACAGTGGGGACGATATCTAACCCCACGGTTGCGAGGGAAAGCTCTGGATGTGTTTGCTTCGCTTCCCTCTGAGAGTGACCAGGACTATGAGGCAATAAAATCTGCCCTGCTAAAAAGTTTTAATCTGACTCCAGAGGCCTATCGGAAAAAGTTTCGGACTTTGCAACAAAGTGCCACAGAAAGCTGCACTCAACATGCAGGTCAGCTAAGGACTGCATTCAGGCAATGGACTGGGGGCCTACAAGTCACTACCTATGAGGCCCTGGAGGACTTGATGGTCCTGGATCAGTTTCTCCAAACATGGAGCTTTGAAGCCAGAGAGTGGATATTGGACCGCAAGCTCAAGACAGCCATGGAAGCAGCATAACTTGACTTTGCCAACAACCGGGCACCAACAGCAAAGCGTGGCTCTGCACAAGCTGGAGCAAGTACCTGGAGGGGAGCCACACAATCACAAAGCACCACCAGGTCAGCCGGGAATTTCTTGCCATCATCCCCAAAAGCAACAGGAGCCACATTGGATCAGGAGGACACCCGCCGATGTTACAAATGCAACAATATTGGGCACCTGAGTGCCACTTGCCCCAACAAAAAGAATTCTCCACCAGTAGCTGGAGGACACACAGCCGTTCTTCTGGTTTCCGGAGCGGTGGAGAAAAGAGCGGATAACCTGCAGAGTGTAACTGTGGGTGACTGGGTGACAGTCGGTTTGCGGGATTCTGGAGGCTCCTTTACCTTGGTGCGGCCTGAAGTGGAAGTGGTGGATATAGAGGACATCATCCCTGGAAGAACCATGGCTTTAAAAGGAATTGGAGGTGTGCGGCCTGCTGTGCCCATGGCCCGTGTGTACATGGATTGGGGTAGAGGCAAAGATTTGCGGGAGGTGGGGGTCTCTGAGGACATCCCTGTTAATGTTCTTCTGGGGAATGTTTTCCAGTAGAGTACCCCTTTGAGCAGTGGTGAGGTTATGCTGGGAGTTGTAGTTTCACTCACCATAACTGTAGAACTTACAAGCGACTACAGCTCTGATAGGACATAGAGAGGAGAATGTACAATGATATCAGTGACTACAGGTGATGTCTTCTCTATAGTCAGGAGAATGTACAATGATATCAGTGACTACAGGTGACGTCTTCTCTATAGTGAGGAGAATACAGAATGATATCAGTGATTACAGGTGACGTCTTCTCTATAGTGAGGAGAATGTACAATGATATCAGTGACTACAGGTGACGTCTTCTCTATAGTGAGGAGAATACACAATGATATCAGTGACTACAGGTGACGTCTTCTCTATAGTGAGGAGAATACACAATGATATCAGTGATTACAGGTGACGTCTTCTCTATAGTGAGTAGAATACACAATGATATCAGTGATTACAGGTGACGTCTTCTCTATAGTGAGGAGAATACACAATAATATCAGTGATTACAGGTGATGTCTTCTCTATAGTGAGGGGAATACATAATGATATCAGTGACTACAGGTGACGTCTTTTCTATAGTGAGGAGAATACACAATGATATCAGTGACTACAGGTGACGTCTTCTCTATAGTGAGGACAATACACAATGATATCACTGACTACAGGTGACGTCTTCTCTATAGTGAGGAGAATACACAATGATATCAGTGACTACAGGTGACATCTTCTCTATAGTCTTCCCTTATCTAATTCAGATGGTACATACCGCCTGGTCCAGCTAAAACTTCTGTCTGTAGAATGTGATGCCCAGACGTCTCCTCACTATGTCAGCGCATTCTCATCCTCTATATGAAAACAAGTATTATTATAAACCTGCAAGACACTGTATCCTCTAAATATAATACTACTATACACTATACTCTTTGATTATAAACCTTACATACACCGTACCCACTGAATATAATACTACCACACATCTGTACATTCTGAATATAATACCAACACATACTGTACACTCTGAATATAAATCTGCCACATACTGTACCCCTGAATATAATACCGCCACACACTGTACCCTCTGAATATAATACTACCACACACTGTACATTCTGAATATAATACCATCACATACTGTACCCTCTGAATATAAATCTACCACATACTGTACCCCTGAATATAATACCGCCACACACTGAACCCCTGAATATAATACTACCACCCACTGCGCCCTCTGAATATAATACTACCACAAACTGCGCCCTCTGAATGTAATGTTGCCATACAGTGCACCCTCTGAATATAATACCACAACCGCAGTAACACCCCTCAACATCCGTTAGCTGATGCTATTACCACAGGAGGGGGGTTTTGGTGGTGTTGCTAGTGGATGATGGGGGAGCTACTACTGGGGGGGTGTTGCTGGAGGATGATGAGGGTGCAACTGGCCATCCCCCCTGGCAGTATCACCCCCATCATCCATCCGTAGGATCATCCTCCTGGCAGGAGCACCGCCATCATCCACCATCAGGATCTGCTGATGGAGGTGCTACCCTTGGGGGGGGGTGTTGCTGGTGGATGATGAGGGTGCTACTGCCAGGGGGGGAGCATTAGGTAGGCAGCAGTTCCCCCACATTAGGTAGCATATTTTCCCCACATTAGGCAGCATAGATTCCCCACATTTGGTACGTGTTTCCCCACATTAGGTAGCAATTTCCCCACATTAGGTTGCACAGATTCCCCACATTAGGTAGCAGTTTCCCCACATTAGGTAGCATAGATTCCCCCCATTCGGTAGCATAGACTCCCCACATTTGGTAGCACAGATTCCCCACATTAGGTAGCAGTTTCCCCACATTAGGTAGCATAGACTCCCCACATTAGGTAGCATAGAATCCCCACATTAGGTAGCATAGACTCCGCACATTTGGTAGTAATTTTCCCACATTAGGCTGCAGGTTCCCTTGCAGTTTACCCACAATGGGTCAAAGTCTCCCCACATTAGATCGCTGTTTAAACCCCCCCCCCCCCCCCCACACACAAAAAAAAAACCACATACAACACAGAGAGACACACACACAAACACACACACAGTCAGAGAGACACACACTCACAGACAGACACACACACAGAGTCACAGTCACAGACACACACACAGAGTCACACAGTCACACACACACAGAGTCACACACACAGAGTCACACACACACACAGAAAATAAGGCATACTTGGCACACCAGAGGGCCTCCTACATAATTCCAATACAAGAAATGATTGTGGGCAGGGGTGTAGCGCTCCTGGGTCCCCCTGCAACACACACACACAGTCACATACACACACACACAGAGTCACACACAGTCACATACACACACACACAGAGTCACACACAGTCACATACACACACACACAGAGTCACACACAGTCACATACATATACACACACACACACAGACAGTCACACACAGACAGAGATAGCGACAGACAGACACACACACTCACCCATCCAGCGCAGCACTCCTTTTCTCCTGGCGCCCTGCGAGTGACGTCACTGACGTCCCATGCGGTGGTGCTGACGGACGGGCGAAAAGCGGCGATGAAGGCCGGGGGGGGGGGGGGGATTCAGCTGGCGGACGGGCGCACAGCAGCGATGAAGGGCGGGTGGGGGTGCTGACGGGCGCACAGCGCAGGTGAAGGGGGGGGGGGGCGGGGGGATGAGGGGTCACAACCCTCTACATTGGTTGGACAGAGTGTCAGGTAACAATGGCAAACTGCTTCGCTGGAGTCTTATGCCCCAACAATATAATTTCACTGTCCAACACAGGAAAGGAAGCCTGCATCAAAATGCAGATGGATTATCACGTCGGGGAGAAATAGATGGTTAATGGAGACAGATCTATCAGCCTGGAGAGGCAAGATCTCTCTGTCTCCATCTTAAGGGGGAGGTGTCAGGCCCAAGGCCTGATTATGGAAACATATATGTGTTTTATAATTGTATCTGTGTATAAACTAAGACCTGGGGGTGAGGGTCATTCAGACTGTGTGTTTGTGTATTGCATTTTATTGGGGGTCTGGCTGTTTAGTATCTTCTTTGAAGTCATGCACCTAGTCCCATCATATAATATCAAACAGATAAGGGGTCAGGAAGAGAGATGCCCCACCTGGTGGGATCAGAGGGGAGGGGGGGAATGGAGTTTCCCTCCAAAGAAGCAGATAAGACTTAAAATGCTGGGCAGCACTGGTGGAAACACGTTTATCTAAGGGTTAATTTGGTGACTTGCTGGGACTAGTAGTGGATACCCAGAGGTCCGGTGGCCTTAACCCTTGCACCATCACACTCTCTCTAATGTCTTGGCTGGACCGATAGGGTGTGATCATGACAGACTTAGCAGAAGGTCAGGGCAGGCGGCCAAGATGTGTAGTCAAATAACGTAGTGGAAGGGTCAAAATACATGAGCAAGGCAAACAGACAATTGGGAACAATTAATCTCAGGCTAGGGGCACTGAAGATCTGGCAGGGAGGAAAGGGCAGAGCTGCCTTCTATAATTTTGGCTGAAGGACCAGGCTCCAATCAGTGGTGCACTAGCCCTTTAAATTTCATGAGTCGGTGGCATGCGTGTCAGGAAGCAGAGGTCAGAGCGGAGGCAGGTGAGACGCGGGTCGCGATCCGAATGCGGGTGCGTCCCGCTATGTGAACCGTGGCCCGGACGGGAGAGCGGGGAGCTGAGCGCTCCGGTCCGGCAATCCAACCCCATAAGAATAAGTTAATCATTTACAATATGACTGAACGTTCTATGTAGATTAGTTTTTATATAAACTGTAAAATGATCAGAGGAGTAGATAACCACCAGTTAAACCCAAAGTTCCTATATTACAAGGACTGAAGCACTTATTTGTGTTGTGTAAACCATTATTGTTCCTATAAACAGATTACGGCTCCAGCGCCCTGTATAATGAGGCTGTTTTTACTACCTGACGTGACCCATAACTAAAGGGCCCGAACAGTTTGTATTTCATGTTTAATGGCCTGTGTGTCCTACAGAGATTAAGAAGGAAACCTCCGAATACTGCGCATCTGCGTCCCATTAGGGATCGGTCGACAATTATCCCCAGTACACCACTAATAAAGAGATATTTCCTCAACCTTCAGCAGAAGTGAGGACGAACCCTTAGATGTTGTGAGGAGAGAGACTTCTAGTACAACTCCGATCACCGCTCATGAACCACAACATCCGGTATGTGTAAGTTACAATAAACTACACTGCCAAAGTGTAATGGTAATGAAATGTAATGCCACAAGATTGTTAAGGGCTATAATACTGCTCCTATGTACAAGAATATAACTTCTATAATACTGCTCCTATATACAAGAATATAACTACTATAATACTGCTCCTATATACAAGAATATAACTACTATAATACTGCTCCTTTATACATGAATATAACTACTATAATACTGCCTCCTATATACAAGAATATAACTACTATAATACTGCTCCTATATACAAGAATATAACTACTATAATACTGCTCCTATATACAGGAATATAACTACTATAATACTGCCCTATATACAAGAATATAACTACTATAATACTGCTTCTATATACAAGAATATAACTTCTATAATACTGCTCCTATATACAAGAATATAACTACTATAATACTGCTTCTATATACAAGAATATAACTACTATAATACTGCTACTATATACAAGAATATAACTACTATAATACTGCCTCCTATGTACAAGAATATAACTACTATAATACTGCTCCTATATACAGGAATATAACTACTATAATACTGCTACTGTATACAGAATATAACTACTATAATACTGCCCCTATATACAAGAATATAACTACTATAATACTGCTCCTATATACAAGACTATAACTTCTGTAATACTGCTCCTATATACAAGAATATAACTACTATAATACTGCTCCTATATACAAGAATATAACTACTATAATACTGTCTCCTATATACAAGAATATAACTACTATAATACTGCTCCTATACACAAGAATATAACTACTATAATACTGCTCCTATACACAAGAATATAACTACTATAATACTGCCTCCTATATACAAGAATATAACTACTATAATACTGTCCCCTATATACAAGAATATAACTACTATAATACTGCCTCCTATACACAAGAATATAACTACTATAATACTGCTCCTATATACAAGAATATAACTACTATAATACTGCTCCTATACACAAGAATATAACTACTATAATACTACTCCTATATACAAGAATATAACTACTATAATACTGCTCCTATATACTAGAATATAACTACTATAATACTGCTCCTATATACAAGAATATAACTACTATAATACTGCTCCTATATACAAGAATATTACTACTATAATACTGCTCCTATATACAAGAATATAACTACTATAATACTGCCTCCTATATACAAGACTATAACTACTATAATACTGCTCCTATATACAAGAATATAACTACAATAATACTGCATCCTATATACAAGAATATAACTACTATAATACTGCTCCTATACACAAGAATATAACTATTATAATACTGCCTCCTATATACAAGAATATAACTACTATAATACTGCTCCTATACACAAGAATATAACTACTATAATACTGCCTCCTATATACAAGACTATAACTACTATAATACTGCTCCTATATACAAGACTATAACTACTATAATACTGCTCCTATATACAAGAATATAACTACTATAATACTGCTCCTATATACAAGAATATAACTACTATAATACTGCCTCCTATATACAAGACTATAACTACTATAATACTGCTCCTATATACAAGACTATAACTACTATAATACTGCTCCTATATACAAGAATATAACGACTATAATACTGCTCCTATGTACAAGAATATAACTACTATAATTCTGCCCTTATATACAACAATATAACTACTATAATACTGCCTCCTATATACAAGAATATAACTACTATAATACTGCCTCCTCTATACAAGAATATAACTACTATAATACTGCTCCTATATACAAGAATATAACTACTATAATGTTTGTAATAAAGAGAAGAGCACCAGGCACTGTCTACTCGACTGTGAGTCAAATTATCCTGTCCGGACTATCCGGGGTGTGTGACCTGCTGCACTAGGTGCTGTGGGGAGCGTCTGCGTCTATAAAGGACAAAGTCTTTCATACAATGGCAAGTAGAAATGAAGGTAGACGGACGACTCACCCAGGTAGCAAAAATATCTTCTTTATTCAAGGCTTGCAGCTTAAAATAACAGCAGGTTCAGGGGGGTCTGTCAGCAGGAACGCAGGGCTGTGGAGTGCAACGACCGTATCGCTTCGGACTGAAGCTTCTTCCGGCCTCCAACAGGTGTTCTACGTCCTGCTGTGATTTAAAACCAGGTATGTGCGGAAGGGGGGAGGGGCCTTCACCTAGACAAAAAATCACCTACGTGCTGACATAAATGTTAAAAACATTCTTAGCGAATTTACAAAAATGGGCTAAATTCTGCCCTATCGTTGAGTCCCGCTGGTCCGAGGGCTCCAGTTCTGAGTATCCAGCGGGTTTCCATTTGTATAAGAATATTTTCTCTATCTCCTCCTTCTTTCGGGGGAGGGATGCGCTGGATCCCAAAGAACTTTAGAGCCCTGGGATCATTATCATGCTCTTCCTTCATATGTTTCATTAGTTTTGGGACTCCTTTCCCTGATTTCAAAGAATAAATGTGTTCTCTGTATCTGGTAGACAATTGCCTTTTCGTTTTTCCGATGTAGAATCGGGCACAAGGACACATTAACCCATACACTACATGTGTGCTTTTACATGTTATGACTTCTCTGACAGTGATGTCTCTTCCTCCTAGGTTTACAAAATTCACTTTCATATTCTGAGAGCAGTGTGAACATTGACCACAGGCGTAATTGCCTGGGGGAAGGGAACTGGTCAGCCAATCTTTGCTATCTTTCTGTGCGATTTCTTTGCGTTTTTTAATTTTTTTAATATTATCTCTGATCGTGCTGTTTTTCCTGAATGTTATTAAAGGTTTATTTTTGGCTATTGTTTTCAGATCTTCATCTTGTTCTAATATTTTCCAATTATTATGTATAGCTTTAGTGATTATATTATTTATGGGAGTATTGGCAAATGAGAAGGTGAATCTTTTATTTTCTATCTCTTGGGTATTAGATGTTTTTTGTTTGTTGACTAACAGATCTTCTCTTTTCTTTTCATTTGCCTTCTCATAGGCTTGCTGTATGAGTTTTTCAGGATATCCTCTTTTTCTCAGCCTTTCTTTTAATTCTTCTGCCTGTATTTCGTATTTATATTCATGTGTGTTAATACGTTTTAGCCGAATAAATTGGCTGTATGGCAGACCCTTTTTTACATGATGAGGATGGGAGCTTTTATAATGGAGTAAAGTATTTCTTGCTATTTTCTTTCTAAAGCCTGTCACTGATATCATGTTGCCTTCAATATTTATTTCTGTATCTAGAAATTCTATACTTTTGTTACCATATACTGCTGTAAAAAACATGTTATAGGAATTGGCTTCATTTAAGTATTTCACAAATTCATGAAACTTTCCTTCTGTGTCACTCCACACTATTATAATATCATCTACGTAACGCTTAAAGAAGCGCACGTATTGCAGGTAGGGATTATTATCAGAAAAAATATATTGGTCTTCAAATGCAGCTAAAAAAAGTGTTGCGAATGTACAGGAAACCGGGGTCCCCATCGCGGTACCAGTACATTGCTGGTACCACTGGGAATCATATTTAAACGTATTATTTGTTAGTACGAAGTGAAGAGCTTCACATACAAAATTAACAAAATGGTTGGTTTTACCTGTTTTAGTTAGGAAGTATCGGATGGCCTGTATACCCGTATCCAATGGGATACGGGTATACAGGCTTTCTACATCGATGCTTCCTAAGGTGTCTTGTGGTAGAATGTGAAAAGACTGGATGGAGGTTATCAGGTGGGTGGTGTCTTTTAAATATGTCCTGGTGCTAGTCAGCATGGGACGCAATAACCAATCTATGTATTGGGACAAGTATTCGGTGCTGGACCCTATGCCCGCTATGATGGGGCGACCTGGGGGTTGGCAGAGTGTTTTGTGTACTTTTGGTATAATGTACCACTTAGCTGGTTTGGGGGCAGTTGGAAGCAATTTTTCTGCAGTTTTTTTACTCAAGATATTTTTGTCTACTTGAACCCTAAGAAATGTTTTAAGTGCACTGATAATTTTAGATGTGGGGTCCCCTTTTAATTTGGTATATGTAATGGTGTTATTTAACTGTTTAAGAGCTTCTTTTTTGTAATCTTCAGTATACATAACTACTATCGAGCCTCCTTTGTCAGCTCTTGTAATAGTTATGTCATCCCTTAGTGCAATTTTTTCTATTGCTATTTTTTCTTCTAAAGAAATATTAATTTCTGCTTTGGGGTATATAATACTTTTGACCTCTTGTGTAACTGCTTTTCTGAACAGCTCAAGGGGACTCCCTGGACTAATAGGAGGGGAAAATGTTGAGGGATTACCCCCTGTAAATATGGAGTTAGATAAGCTGTATATTGGTCCCTGTTCACATTCTAAATTACTCAAGGTCTGTATGTTTGTTATATCTTGTGTAGTTAATTGTGGGTTGGGAATAAATCCCAAAGGACCTATATAACACTGCTTTTCTCCCTCTAGTGCTTCTATGACATTTTTATTAGGTTTGTTGCTGAAAAACTTATGCAGATTAATTTTTCTGATGCCCTTCTGTATATCGATTTCAAAATCTTCCTCTCGGAAGTTTTCCAAGATGCCAAAATTAAGGCCTTTTGATAGAGCTCTTATGGTGGTGACATCTAGTGTCTCTGATGTTAAATTGACTACATTGTCCTCCTCTTCTATGTCTTGCGCCATGTCACTACCCTTTTCTTTGAAGCTGGTGCGTTTTCTCTGCCTCCTTCTCCTTTTGTGTCTTCTTGTGGTCTTCCTAAAGGGACTTGTGTTTCCATCCTTATATTGCTGCTTGTTTCTGCTACTATCTCTTCTGGGGCAGAATCCGAATCCGAAGTCCAAAAATCAGACTTTTTCTTTGTTGGATTATTTCCTGCTTTAGGTTTTTGTTTTTTATTGTGATATGTTTGTGGTTTAGGTTTTTTCCAGTTGAAGACTTTATTATGCTGGAAATCATCCTTGTCTCGTAGGAATTTATCTCGTTTTCTTGTTTTGACTTCGGCTTGTAATAATGACAGTTTTCTTTTTATGTTTTTTAGAAAATTATTTTGTTGTTCTGCATTAACTCTAGTAGCGTATTCAGACTTGGCGTCTTCCAATGCGGTTTTTACTTGTTGGTATTCCAAATGATTTTGCTCCAGAATGAGTTGTGTAAGCTTGAGAGAGTGTTGAATATGCGCCTGTTCCCATGCAGCAACGAATTCTTTATTTTCTTGAAATTGTGAAGGTTGTTTGTAGATGCGTAAACCTCTGGGGGAACGTCCACTGTCTATGTAAGCTTGTAAGGAATTAATGGTCCAGAATATACGAGTCTCTTTATCAGATAGAGTCATGATTTTATGTTCTAGGGATTTTGTGCTGATCAATTGTAAATCGCTTTGCACGTTGCAAGACGTGAAGTAGGCTCCTGCGTTCCTGCGCCCCATATCAAATTCCGGGTCTTCATCCGGGACAGTATCCATTTGCATGGTTTAGTATGACTTTATTGCTAGTGCGAGATATTTGACGTGCCACAATGTGCTAAAGCACACAAAACACTCTGCCAACCCCCAGGTCGCCCCATCATAGCGGGCATAGGGTCCAGCACCGAATACTTGTCCCAATACATAGATTGGTTATTGCGTCCCATGCTGACTAGCACCAGGACATATTTAAAAGACACCACCCACCTGATAACCTCCATCCAGTCTTTTCACATTCTACCACAAGACACCTTAGGAAGCATCGATGTAGAAAGCCTGTATACCCGTATCCCATTGGATACGGGTATACAGGCCATCCGATACTTCCTAACTAAAACAGGTAAAACCAACCATTTTGTTAATTTTGTATGTGAAGCTCTTCACTTCGTACTAACAAATAATACGTTTAAATATGATTCCCAGTGGTACCAGCAATGTACTGGTACCGCGATGGGGACCCCGGTTTCCTGTACATTCGCAACACTTTTTTTAGCTGCATTTGAAGACCAATATATTTTTTCTGATAATAATCCCTACCTGCAATACGTGCGCTTCTTTAAGCGTTACGTAGATGATATTATAATAGTGTGGAGTGACACAGAAGGAAAGTTTCATGAATTTGTGAAATACTTAAATGAAGCCAATTCCTATAACATGTTTTTTACAGCAGTATATGGTAACAAAAGTATAGAATTTCTAGATACAGAAATAAATATTGAAGGCAACATGATATCAGTGACAGGCTTTAGAAAGAAAATAGCAAGAAATACTTTACTCCATTATAAAAGCTCCCATCCTCATCATGTAAAAAAGGGTCTGCCATACAGCCAATTTATTCGGCTAAAACGTATTAACACACATGAATATAAATACGAAATACAGGCAGAAGAATTAAAAGAAAGGCTGAGAAAAAGAGGATATCCTGAAAAACTCATACAGCAAGCCTATGAGAAGGCAAATGAAAAGAAAAGAGAAGATCTGTTAGTCAACAAACAAAAAACATCTAATACCCAAGAGATAGAAAATAAAAGATTCACCTTCTCATTTGCCAATACTCCCATAAATAATATAATCACTAAAGCTATACATAATAATTGGAAAATATTAGAACAAGATGAAGATCTGAAAACAATAGCCAAAAATAAACCTTTAATAACATTCAGGAAAAACAGCACGATCAGAGATAATATTAAAAAAATTTAAAAACGTAAAGAAATCGCACAGAAAGATAGCAAAGATTGGCTGACCAGTTCCCTTCCCCCAGGCAATTACGCCTGTGGTCAATGTTCACACTGCTCTCAGAATATGAAAGTGAATTTTGTAAACCTAGGAGGAAGAGATATCACTGTCAGAGAAGTCATAACATGTAAAAGCACACATGTAGTGTATGGGTTAATGTGTCCTTGTGCCCGATTCTACATCGGAAAAACGAAAAGGCAATTGTCTACCAGATACAGAGAACACATTTATTCTTTGAAATCAGGGAAAGGAGTCCCAAAACTAATGAAACATATGAAGGAAGAGCATGATAATGAT